>NC_057743.1:38506061-38537924 GCF_004010195.1 Chiloscyllium plagiosum | reverse complement strand
ACAAGGATGTTGCCAGGGTTGGAGGATCTGAGCTACAGGGAGAGGCTGAACAGGCTGGGGCTGTTTTCCCTGGAGCGTCGGAGGCTGAGGGGTGACCTTATAGAGGTTTACAAAATTATATGGGGCATGGATAGGATAAATAGGCAAAGTCCATTCCCTGGGGTTGGGGAGTCCAGAACTAGAGGGCATAGGTTTAGAGTGAGAGGGAAAAGATATAAAAGAGACCAAAAGGGCAACTTTTTCACAGAGGGTGGTACGTGTATGGAATGAACTGCCAGAGGAAGTGGTGGAGGCTGGTACAATTGCAACATTTAAGAGGCATTTGGATGGGTATATGAATAGGAAGGGTTTGGAGGGATATGGGCCGGGTGCTGGTAGGTGGGACTAGATTGGGTTGGGATATCTAGGTTGGACCAAAGGGTCTGTTTCCATGCTGTACATCTCTATGACTCTTCTTGGAGTGCTGATGAAAACGTCTTTGCACCGGGAGAGGTTTACAGGCAGACAGTGAAAACATTGAACGGCATTAGCGTATGTTCAGTGAAAAGAGTCAGGAGTTGATTGTTTTGTTTATGAGAATATAGATTGTTTGGAAAGCTTTTGGTTTCAATTTGCAGGAGTCCTGGTTGTAGGTGAAGTTAGGTGTCAGAACACGGTTCTCCTGGATTAAGGAATTAATTCAGGGAAGTTAGAAATGGGTTACCTCAGTCTAAGGGATTTAGTGGGAAAATTTGAGACAAAAAATGTTTAGTTAGGAGCCTGAAGGAGATATTTGCAGTTGAAAAGGTTAAAGATCAGTTGTGTGAGTACTAAAGTAAGAAGCTATCAAACTCTAAAGATTAGGCAATGAAAGTAGTAGTTAAGGTAAACATATAGATGTGATAGGGAAGGGAATCTTCTCTGGTATGACTATTATAAAGGCATGCTATTGCCATAGATGGAATATTGTATTTTTATCAAGTGTTTTAAATCTTTCAACTTGTGATATATGTAAAAAAAATTGGTTTATTCCATTTTATTTTCTTTTGCATAAGAAACTTGTTTTTCTGGTTCAGCACAAGACCACCTCAATGATATAAAACAATCTAACAAGCTGGATTTCAGTCTCAGACCTGACTTATCCAGTAATAACATCAACTGGAATCAAAATAATATTCATTTTGAGTACAACAAATGCAACAAAGATGCTTTATATTTGATATTGTATGGAGAACTTTAGTTTTGAACATTGTAGGAAATGAACTGTTATCAAGTTTTGTGGACATTTAAAGTGATTAAAGCGGTAATTGAAAATTTGTGTAGATGCTGGAGGTTTTATTTTAACAAAGTTTCCTAGAAATTTGATGTCTGATGGTAACTGTTTTTTTTTGCTTTCGACCTGTCTGTGGCTGGTTTTGAACAGTAACTAGCTTGGAGAGGTTCTTGTTTTATCAAGATATTTTGGAGAGAAACCTGCTAACAATAAGCTGAGTTGGAGGAAAAATTGCTGTGAACAAGTTGATCTCTCTCATTCTGAAAAGAAAACCTTCTACATCAGTTCAGGGTGCAACCTATCGGTTAATTTGAAAGAACAATTCAAGGTCATATTTGTGAGGTTTTTATTTGTGAATAAGCTGTGTCAACACGACTTTGTACAGAACTGTACATGATTAGTGACTTGACCATCTATGCCAGAAAATCAAAACAACAGACTCCAAAACATTCTACACTTTATCCTTTTCCCTTTAAAAACAATTAATTAGCATTCACTTTCAGAATGCCTCTGCCTAGAAATGTGTTTTTCTCTTTTCCTGAAAAGAGAGAATGCATGTGGATATGTGTATGTCTGTCTGGTTTTCAGAGATACTTATAGGGATAAGCATTTATACTTCTCTATTATTAACTGTACATATTAATCATTGCACTTCTTCTGAATAAGTTTTGATTGACAAGAAACCCACAATTCTGTCTTTTAGGAAATCTCATTAACACATCTTTCTGTTTAAATCCTGACACAGATAGGGTATTCAATTGATCATCTTGGTGACTGGACAAACTATTTTTATTTTACATTGCAACCTATTGAGTAGAGGAACTACAGCGCTCCTCCAGTCTTGGTCACAACACCAGCTATAGCCAAGACATTCAGGGATATTAATACATATCACCTTTTACTTTCAATAGAGCACAAGCAGCAATAGTGCCTTAACACCAGCAAAAAGTCTAATATGTAACATGGGTCGGTAAATAGGCCATGTATTTGCATTGGTCTTAAGCAGTGCCCAAATCTTTAAAGAGACAATGTCCCAATGCAGTTTTCACATTCAGACTCTGAACCATGCATTTGTAATTGGAGCTAAAATAAAGGCAAGTTATAATCAAAACAAAAAACATTCATATCCTAATGTACATCCACATTCAAAATGCCCTTTTCTATCTTTTCCTTCCATTCAAGTATATGAGTAAAACAATACAAAATAACTAATACCAAATGGATTCCTCAGCCTCTTTCTATCAAGAAAATTACTGGCAGATTTTTAGGTAGATTCCATTGGCTGATCAAAAGTAAAAAACGACAAAACACGGTCACAAATCAAAATATATTTTACTTAAAACATGAAGAAATACCTATTCTTATTGATAATAACCACAGACAGTTGAACCCACTATTGAATAAATACATACAACTTCAATTTTAGCAAGAAATTATAAATCTGTTCAGTTCAGAATTAAAAAAATATATTTCCTTCATTAGATTTTAGCCTTTAATACACAAGTCCTGTATAAAAATATTCTGTTTTTTGACCAGCACAAACATAATGGGCCAAAGGGCCTTTTGCTATACTGTAGATCTCTATAACTAAAATATACTTCATGGTTTCTTCACCACAGAACTTAAAACCCAAATTAGCATCTGTTGACATCTTCCATTCAGAGAATGATAGAGGATATTTTTAAACTAATAAAATGCTAAATCAAAATACCTGAATTGTCATCAGTAAAAAGGAAGACATGTCAATGACTCTTTGTGCCTTAAATTTTCTCATAGCTTGCTTTCACTGCCACAAGCAAATTATTTTATATGTCAGTTTAGAACCACCATTTCTGGACAGCTCCATTGATTCCAAGGTCCTGAATGCGGCTTTATGCATTCAAAGCTATTAGTAGAGTTTGTGAAATCACCTCGACTACACTACGGCACATAAATAGGAAGGGTGAGGGGGTGTAAGAAGGATTGGGACAATCTGTGCTACAAGCTCATTTATCTCATTTGGTATGCTGTGTGCACTTAAGTACAACATCCTCAATCCTGCATTGTCTACTACCTTTTTCAGAGTAATTTCCTTGTCTGCTGTGCCTGAAGTTAAATTCCTGACCCTTACCAGACTCTTGTCTTATTTATCTGGAAACTTTTAATGACCTCTGCTGAACCCTCCCCCCCACCTTTAACTGTTTCCATGCAATTAAACCCACCTACCCAGCATTTAAAACCCTATCTCTGCTCTGCCCAGGACTGGAAGAAACTACCAAGGACTCCATTTACACTTCTTGCCAACATCATCAAATACCCCCTTCTACTCCAGTAATGCTCTCTTCCAACCCCTTCCATCAGGCAGAAGATACAGAAGCTTGAACATACGTACCAACAGATTCAAGAACAGCTTCTTCCCCGCTGTCATTACACTGCTGGTTAGACCTAATTTCAAATCTAATGCTGACCTAGCTTTTGTGCCCCTCCTGTGCAGCTGTAACCTTATATGCCTCACCTGTCTAAGCACCCTATGATCTGTATGTCCTTGTATGCTACGATCTACCTGTACTGCTCGCAAGACAAAACCTTTCATTTGACTTAGGTACATGTGACCTCAATAAATCAAATCTAATCAATTTATACCAGGATTTGCCAGGATTCTAATCCCTGAGAGAGGGTTACACACAAACTCGACTTCTCCATCTCCTGATGCTGCCTGGATTGCTGTGTTCTTCCAACCTCCTGCCTGTCTACCTAGGATTCTCATCCCAGCATGATTAAGGTGGGTCTGTTCCATCCGAATAGCTCCATCTTCCCCCGTACTAATGCAAGTCCCATGAATTCGAACCAGTTTCTCCCAGATCAATCCTTGAGTCACGCATTTACCTTTCTAATCATATTGACCCTGTGTCAATTACCTTGTGGGTCAGGTAGCAATCCAGAGAATATCATTTTGGTTTTTCTTTCTTATTTAGCTCATATTGCCTCAGCAGAAACCTCTTTCCTCTTTTAATCTATATCATTGGTACCTATATGGACCACAAAAACTGGATCTTTCCTCTCCCACATTATGTTCCTCTGCAGCCCAGATGAGATACCCTAAACCCAGGCAGGCAATACAGCGTTCAGGACTCTCGATTTTGGTCACAGAGAACAGTGTCAGTTCCCCTGACTATACTATACTATCCCTGATGACAACTACAATTTCCCCTGTACTATAGTGCTATGGTCAGTTTTTTCATCCTCCCTACAGCCCCTGCGCTCATAAATACAGGGAGCAAGAATCGCAAACCCGTTAGACAAGCTTAAGAGCTGAGGTTCCTTCAGCAATACCTCCTGGAATGCTCTATCTGCCTCGCTCATAGCCACACCCTCATGTTCCTCACCACTGGCCAAACTTGAGATAGTTTATCTAAGGGTGTGACTGTTTCCTGAAATACAACGACCAGGTAACTCTCCTCCTCCCTGATGTGTTGCAGTGCTCGAAGCTCAGAAAGCAGCTCATCAACTCTGAGCAGGAGTTCCTCAAACAGCCAACACTTGTTACAGTTGTGGTCACTATGAACCACAATGGAGTCCAAGCATCAAATTTTCTTACTGGTTAGAAACCAGGTAATTTGCTGTTCAATGGAGAGATTCTGATGTCACCACTTAGGACTCGAGAGGAAAATCTCAAAGAAGTTTCTTGATGCCAAGGTTTGGATCTTTTCACACTCTATTTTTTTTATCAAACTTTCTTGCCACAGCTCATGCCACATTGGGATTTCCACTCTTAGACTTTTTCAAGTACTAGTTTGCAAATCATTGATTTGTTTTAGAAATGAAATTTTATAACATTTTTAGGAAGTTTATGGCATTGAAGGTGGCTGTTTGGCCTATTATGCCATGCTGGTTCTTTGCAAAAACAAATCCTAATGCCCTGCATTATTCCCATAACCCTGTATCATTCTCCAGTTTACCAGCTTTTCTGAAAAGAGATGCAATGCCTCTTTGCATTGCAATGAGGTGTGGTTGGTTCTGGAGCACAAGCTTTCAGTACTTTGTTAGAATGTTGTCAGGGTCCAAAACCTTTGTAGTGTCCAGTACTTCCAGCCATTTCTTGATATCACATGGAGTGAATTGAATTTGTCAAAGACTTTTAGCTGTGATGATGATGGAAACCACAGGAGGAGGCCAAGATGAACCATCCATTTGGCACCTTTGCCTGCAGATGGATGCAAATACTTCAGTGTTCAAGGAATGTGAGATCTTTTGCGAGGAGGAGTCAAGGATCCCTTTGAAGAGTGGGATGATATGATGGGTGAGTGAGAGGAGATTATCTCAGGCATAGGAACCATTAATAGTATTAACTGACAGAGGAACTAGAAAGATTAGGTGCATGGTCAGAGTTTTGGCAGAATAAGGTTGAGGGAGCAGAAGAGAAGTCTTACAGAGAAAGTGAGCTCAGTGAGATCATTTCATCATGTAATCATTACAGTGACGGAACGAGGGGAGATGGGGGAAGAAACTACAGGAAGATGTGAGCTCTTGGTTGAGTCGGTGATGTTTAGAAGACATTTGGTTTGTGAGCTAAGAAAAGTACATAGGCTCCTCATTTTTGGATATCAAGGTGATGAAGGTGAGCTGGAGGTTCAGAAGATGGATTGCAGGGGTAGAGAGAAACCAGAATTATCTTTGGTTCAAAGGATGATCCTGGAATTTTGACAAGTTTTGGCTGAGGACAGCAGATCCCACAGATGCTGATAAGCCTAGATGAACGATTCTGCATTTTCTTTTCAACGTATTTCATAATATTCAGGGTTAGGAGATAGACCCCTTCACATTCTAGAATATTAACACAATCCAGGAAGGAACTGGTGTGCAGAAATCTACAAATGTTAAAAAAGCCTTAAAACTGAAATTATAAAAAAGCCTCAATCACCAACCTTAATTTTAAAGCATTCGTCTAAATCTCTCAGAAATCACATGATCTAATTATTAGGTTGCAGTTGTACAAATTACTTTTTAAGAAACATTGACTTTTATCTTAGAAGTTAGATTCATATCACATTATGCCATACCTACCTGAGCACGTATTCCAGTGTAACACAGAGTGCAATAGTGAATCAGGTCATTCCCCTTCACCATCAAACCTCACCATTTAAACTTCTCAAAAATCCCCAATGAGGTCTGCGGTGCGTCTAATTAAGGTCATATATGCTAATGTAGACACATAAACAACAGGTTGAAAATCCCGTACTTATTAATTTAGAAACTTTAGTCAAGATTTGTCATAATAATAGAGGAGTGTGTGGTGGGTGGAGACAGGGGATTTACAGCGCCCAGTCCTCACAGCTCATCCAGTATTGCCATTCAGACTTCTTGCACTATGTTATATTATTCACAAAAAACAACAGGAGTAGTTACGATATTTATTTCAATTACTTCACTAATGTTCTTTAGAGAAGGAAACTACTGTCCTTACCTAGTCTGGTATACATTTGATTCCAAACTCATAGCAATGTCGTTGACTCTTAACTGTCCTCTGGGCAATTAGGGATGGGTAATAAACGCTGGCCTAGCCAGTGACACCCTCAACCGTAAAATGAATAAAAGAAAGGATTATATCCTATTTAAAAGAAAATTTAATATATTCTGAATAAAGTATGATGGAATGTTGCAACCTAAACATACACATGAACTTGCAAAAACACCTATTACTTGGACATTTATAGAAAATTCCAGTTTGGTGGTCTAATTGAACAAGAGTTTTGAAATTGATTCATAATCAGCACTTAGAAGTTTAGAAATAAAACCTAAAACGTTATGATTTCTCCTAAAACTGCTCGTTTGATTCATATAAGCAATGTAGTCCTAGTTTGTAAGATTGTTATGTTTTGAAATGGTCTAATTTCAGGTAAAATGGAGGAATGAAGAAAGTCATGTGACCTGAATTCTGCCCAACAAGAGGCTCGATGGCTTGGGTAATAAAAGTTTAAAAAGGGAGTACAGATTGTTGTACTGGGAGGAAACTGCAAGATAGTTACCCTGGAAACACTGACCAGAGCATCTCTATTGATGGCAGATAAACTCTCAAGTCTCCAAATCTCACTGGGAGGCATTCAGAATGTCAGGTGTTGTGAACATTTATCTTTATACTGTCTTTTGAGTTTGGTGGGGTGGGTAGGGGTCTAAAGATTAGGTAATTAGCATTTTGACTTTGATGCAACGTTCATGTGGCTCATATTACCATGATGGCGGAGAGTCGTAGAGTCCATAGGAGAGTGTTGTATAATCAGGCTGCAGGATTTTTCTAACATGTGACTAAACCAGACAAAGACAGATCAGTCCACATGGAACTGAGAGCATGAGGAAGTAAGAGTGCAAGAAGGTAGAGACATTCAGCTTCTCCTGTTCATCACGCAGAATGTGGATGAGAGCTTGCGCTCAAATTGAAGAGACTGAGATCATGAGGTTTTAAACAAGGCTGCAAGACTTGCCCAGCTTTGGCTAGAGAGAAGGACCTCCAAGATAAATCTCAATGTGAAAGTCAGTTTGGATACGAGAAGTTATTCAGCTGGAAAAGAAGAGAAGAAATTGGAAGCTGGCTGCCAGGAGTGTTTGGAGAATGAATTGTCCATTAAAGGGAGACAGTAAAGCAAAACCTTCAAGGATGATTGTTGATCATTTTAAAAGTTAAAGTGGTTCTTTTCTATAACTTAGAGTATAGGTTCCTTATTGAATAAGAATAGACAATTTATTACAGTGTACATCTTAAAACTTTAAATTTATTGACTGATCCTACCAGTTAATGGAAATTTAAGTATATTTGCAAAAGTAATCAGTCTCTAAATAATGCCAGCACTAACTAAACCTAACTTTACCATTCACTTGTGACTTGAATCCTAGTGTTTCCTAGATTTAAGTGGTAATACATACAATATCCCCTAATAGACTGTGGTAACTTTAGAAAGCTGCCACAACATCCCTAAAACAATCTATTTCTCTTGTCAGTTTTAGTTTGCCAGGCAGAGTGAGTAAGACTGAAGTGACAAAACTAACAATAATTATGTTTCACTCCAAGTTGTCTGCTGTCTTGCTGAGTAAAACTTTCAAGATGAGTCAGTTTCCTCAGGGAAACTGTCACTTTTCTCACTGAAAGCCATTGCAGTTTTGCAGAAAAATTCTGCAGTGCCTTTTAAAGGAAACTACATATATTTGCATTTCATTTGTATGGGAATAAAATTACAAGTGTACATGCACATGAAAATGGTGATCAAAAATGTGCAATAGCCAGAATAATAAGAGTATGCTGTTCTGGGGAAATCTCTTTTTGTCTGAAATTCCAGGTTTCACTATTCTGAGCAGCACACCATTCATTTCCAAGATAACTGGATTGCTTCAACAAAGCCCAGAATGTACCTTAGTTAGTGCAGTTTCGACAACTTCACACAGGAGCAGAGAGAGAATAATTAAGACTTTTTATTCAGTTTGCAGATAGATCTAGCATTTTGAAGTAATGTTTTTAAAAAAAAGTTGAGGTAATAGCTGTCAACTCATAATGACACTGAATCTCTTTAAAAATAGCATTCAAATCTTCACATTGGGGTGAAAATCTTCTGTATTCTTAACATCAAACAATAGGATTGTACCATTGATTAACAGAGATAAAGTCTATTTTGAATTTCAGTGATACTGAATTTAATTTCATTTCTAAAAAAAGACAAGAGATTAATGACACGTTACATAATTTCCAAGGAGTTTCTTATCATCTGTTCAAGGTCACAGGCATTCCTAATGACTGTTACACTGCACCAAATTTGATCAGAAGAAACATTTGTCATGAGACTGGACCTTTCCTGGTTTATCATTGGGTTGTTTTTTTTTTTACTGCAGCCTAACTGTATTTCAGAAGCTGTTATGTGGTTTCCCTAGTTATTTTCAAGGATGGTAACTTTGAAGTGAAATCCAATTGACTCAGAGGTTGAGCGTTAACATTTTGGATCTTCAAATATGACCAAGCAGGCATGGTAAGCTCGAGGGATAGCTGACAAATATTCTCCTCCAGTTTGTTTTGGCTATAATATATTCCCCGAACATTATGAACACAATAATTGATCTGTCTCAGAGTCAGATTTGCACAGAGGCATGAAGATTCCGCAGACCATGAAAAATGGCAGGTTGGAACCAGATGCACAAATCCTGCTCCTATTTCCAACAGATTAATTTTTTTTTGTCAGTATTGAGAAGGGTTCAGGCTGTGAATCATAAAGGACGGATACCCTGTATTCAGTAAGATCATTTGACCTTAATGCTGAGTGCAAACAGATGCCATTTTGGCCTGTTACAAAATAAATAACCAACAGAGTAAGAATTGTGAATTGATGGAACACTCTTGGGTTCAAGTTTCATGATCTGAAATTTGTTTTTAAATTTCCCTGCTCTTTAAATAAGTAACAAAATGCTGAAGTTGTTGATGAGAGTTTAATAAAACTTTGTTGGATGCTTTGATTGAAAGGCCATCTGGTGTCAGTTAGAAAATAAATAATTAACATCTGATCATGCAGTTTAATAAAATTCTCTGTTAAAATTTCCCTAAGGCCTCTTATTCTGTCATTATGAATGCTTTTCTGTTTCAAAGGCTTTAAATATCACAGCAGGTAGTTCTGTGTTCACTGTTCAACTGACAGGTTAAAGAGGCTACTAAAGGATTAATTGTCCTTGACGTGGGGTCTGAATAGAAATGTGGTTGCATTTATGAGAGATTAACCATAATTAAAAGCAACAAATGGGTTTCTTTCTTCATTCACTAACAAGTGTGTAATCACAGTAAGAAAAAGTAATTGATGGAGAGCTGACTTTAATGGGACAATAACAGAACTGAGCAGTTTAATTGGAACAAGACGTTGGTGGGAAAAACAGTACCTGGTCATCTTCAAAGAGCAGATGGTTTGGGTACAGTCGAAGTACAATTCCTCTGAGAGAAATGATACGACAAACAATCCAGAGTTTCCAGGATGACAAAGGAGATAGAAATTAACATTAGAAAGAAAATGTGTGCTTATGGCAGACGTAAAGCAGGAAATACAGTATAGAATCAATAGAAAAACCAAAGATTTTGGGGGGGGAAGGTGAAAAGTAATATAAGCAAAGTGGAACTATGAGAAAATAGCAGCTAATATAAAGAATAATCCCATAGTCTTCTAGAGGCGTTGACATAGTAAGAGAGTGGTTAAATGAGGAGTTAGGGCTGATCAGAGACCAAAAAGGTCCCCAAAATGTCTTCGATGTATTGTTAGCACTTAAATTGACAAGGCACAGGATGAGATGCATCCAAGGATTTTGAAGGGAAAAAAAAGTAGAAATAGAAGGTAGAAATTGCCAATAATCTTTCAATCTTCCCTGGACTCCGGGAAGGTGTCAGAAGACTGGAGAATTGCAAACATTACAGGCTTGCTTGTAAGGATAATCCCAGTAATTACACACCACTTAGTTTAACTTGAGTGAAGGGGAAAATTCTAGAAACAATTATTTGAGGTACCATTATTAATGACATAAAAAAAAGATGATTTGATTTCTGAAAGGTAAATTGTTTCTACCCAGCTTACTGGAGTTTTATGTAGAGATAACAGGAAGAATGTACTGAGGTTTTACCTGTCCTCCGGTGTTAGGAAGGATAGCACTGGCCTCGTTGCCATGGGATACTCTGAGTAGTTGGAGTGTTCTGTACCATCTGTCCCTCAGAATAGTTTGTCAAGGAAAACACTTTTGATCACAAGTCCATAAGAAAGTGGTCAGCACAGTGTCCTCTAGACCCTGTAGGTAAAGGAGAGGGTGGATCCTGCTGCATGGTTCCTGAGCAGACTGTCAAACCCATTTGGCAGAATACCTCATCACTAAAACTTTACAAGCACCAAGTCATAGCTTGGCTGATGGTGAGAAGGGCAGTTCAAAGTTTGTGAGAAGATTTCTAGCTCGGGTGCTCGTTGCTGTGGTTCTGTTCGCCGAGCTGGAAGTTTTTGTTGCAAACGTTTCGTCCCCTGTCTAGGTGACATCCTCAGTGCTTGGGAGCCTCCTGTGAAGTGCTTCTGTGGTGTTTCCTCCGGCATTTATAGTTGGTCATGTCGTTTCGTGGCTAGTTGGTGTTCATGGATGCGGATCGTTAGCTGTCTTCCTGTTTGTCCTATATAGTGTTTTGTGCAGTCCTTGCATGTGATTTTGTACACATTAGTTTTGCTCATGCTGGCAAAAGGGCAGTGCCTGTGAGATCTTTCATGTACGCCCAGGTTCTGTCTGTGCCACTACATGCTGAGGGGGAGGTACGTGATGGTAAAGACTGTCACACATCATCTGCCTTCACAAAGAATGTCTGAACAGAGATGCAGTAGTGTCAAAATTCATCCAGGACTCTGAGTTCTACGGTCTGTTCCTCAGGATGCACACAGGGACAAACATTGACTGCATCTGGAGGACAGCCCTTCACATGTTTTATGGTCTGCCCAAAACTTGATCTTTCCGGTGTAAAGAGTTGACTTCGACTGAGTGTTGCAGAGCGGCACATTCCAAGGCCCAGGACTAAGTGCTGAGGGACACACTAAAGCTTGGGGCAGCTGCCGTCTTGCCGCAGTAGGGAAAGACCACTGTCTGAGGTCTTTCTGCTGAAGTACAATGGAGGTCCATTGAGTTATCAGATCCTCCCAGTGCCTCAAGTATCGTTTTGCATAAGTAAGAAATTGATTAGATTAGATTAGATTAGATTACTTACAGTGTGGAAACAGGCCCTTTGGCCCAACGAGTCCACACCGACCCGCAACCCACCCATACCCCTACATTTACCCCTTACCTAACACTACGGGCAATTTAGCATGGCCAATTCACCTAGCCTGAACATTTTTGGACTGTGGGAGGAAACCGGAACGCCGGGAGGAAACCCATGCAGACACGGGGAGAACGTGCAGACTCCACACAGCCAGTTGCCTGAGGCGGGAATTGAACCCGGGTCTCTGGTGCTGTGAGGCAGCAGTGCTAACCACTGCGCCACCGTGCCGCCCAATCAATTGGGGTTTTTTTTTTTTGCAACTATAGGGAATGCCAAATTCCAATATTTATCTGTTATTCATGTGCAAAGGCTGTACTGAAATGCCTCAGTAACTGTAGGTATACAAAGATTGTTTGTGGATAAAGTATATTTTTGCAATAAAAAAAAGCAGAAAGGATGGATGAGAGTAACATTGCTGATGTGTTGTACATAGATTTCCAGAGAAAATTTGATATAGTGTCACACAACGTTACAGGTCATAGTATAAAAGGCACAGTAGCAACATGGATACAAAGTTGGCTGAATGAAAGGAAATAGAGTGTAATGGTGCACAGATACATTTTGACCTGGAGGAAGGTTTCTAGTGGAGGCCCCCCAGGACCCTTATTTTTCTGGATTTATATTAATAATCTGGATCTTAGTGGTGTAAAGGACAATTTCAAAGATGACAGTAAACTTGGAAAAATTGGAAGCTGAGAGGAGGACAATGTGGAACTCCTAAAGGATGTTGACAAGTTGTTGGAGTGGGTGACTAGGTCGCAGATGAGATTCAACGCAGAGAAGTGCTAGGTGATGATTTTGGTAAGAAGAACAGTGAAAGACAATATAAAATAGGTGTACAATTCTAAATGGGGGTCCAAGAACAGGGAGACCTGGCTGCATATGTGAACAGGCCATGGAAGGTGGCTGGGCAGATGGAGAACAATTCATAAAGCACGCAGTGATATGGAGATGCCGGTGTCGGACTGAGGTGGACAAAGTCAGAAGTCACACGATACTAGGCTATAGTCCAACAGATTTGATTAAAATCACAAGCTTTCGGAGCACTACTCCTCCGTCAGGTCACTTCACCCAGCGAAGGAGCAGCAGTACGGAAGCTTATGGTTTTAAATAAAACTTTTGAACTATAACCTGGTGTCATGCGACTTCCAACTTTAAAGCATAGTGTTCTCGGTTCTATTAATAGAGCATAGCGTACAAGAGCAAGGAGGTGATGCTGAACATATACAAGCTACTTGCTGGATCTCAGCTGTAGAATTGTGTACAGTTCTGGGCTTCATATTGTAGGAAAGATATAAATGCATTGGAGAGAGTGCAGAAGCAAATTTAAGGGAATGGGTCCAGAAATCAAAACATTCATTACAAGGATAGCTTGAAGAAGTTGGGACAGTTATTCTTGGAGAGTAGGCCGAGAGGAGGTGCGATAGAAAGTTTCAAAAGCATGAGCAGGCTGAATAGAGTAGATCGGGAGAAGCTGTTCCTGTTCGTAACAAGAGGGAATAGACTAAGTGATGGGCAAACAAAGCAAGGACGGTGTGAGAAAAGATTTTTACAATTTGACAATTCAATCGCATTCTGAAACAGACATTTTATTGCACACAGTCCCCCAGAGGACTTAGTCATAAAGTCATACAAGGAATCCAGAATCTCAGTGTACTATTAAAAATGCTTCATTAATGTTGATTATTTTTGAAGGCATCTCATTAACTATCTGGAAATTAACTTACATGCAGTTTTTGAAGGCAAGGTTGAAACAAAACTACAGAATTTGAAAAAGCTGCATTTGAGGAAAAAACAGGCCAAAATAAAATGATTTTGCCATGCTATTCTTGTGGTGTAACGATTTTTCAATGTATGGTAGAAAGCACAATTAGCCACAGAAAACTCGGCACAACATCGTGGGCCAAAGGGCCTGTTCATGCTGTACTTTTCTATGTTCTAAAACTTGCTAACGTAGCTGAAGGAAGCACCAAAGCAAACTGTGTATTCGGTTTGAATTGTCCATAGGGAGAAACAAGACAATTAACCGTAGTCAAAAGTTGCATTGTTCCTAGTCGACAACCATAATGCAGCATGAACAGAGGAAGTTTGCCAGCCACAGTCTCAGTTGGGAAAGATTTTCAGCACAAGATTACAAAAGGGAAGAAATGGGATAAATGAATAACGATGGCAAACAGTACAGAGCAAACAGGAGGTTCAATGAATGGAAATCCACAAGCCAGAATATAAGAAACCTTAATATACTACCTGAAGACATGTTTGCCTGTGCACTCTAATTAGTATAAAGGTTAAGGAGGACTGAAAAATAATTTATCACACAAATTACTAAGTCCCTGCATAATGTTTAAATTGACAATAAATTAAGTAGATGGTTACACAAGATATCACCAAAATAATTTCAATTCACAAAACAAACTAAAATATTGACTAAACTTAGCAGTGTCTGCTCACATATTGTTCAAAATGCTTCAAGCAAGTACAGGATTGATAGAAAAAGAAAAAAAAAACTGTTTCTAAAGCAGGATGACATTTTAAACATGAATAAATGCAAGGTATTGTGCCATTAGAAAGTGGTTTGAGTGAAGAAAACAACCTGCATTACTGCAGTAGGAAGAAAAAATGCTGGAGAAACTCAACACATCTGGCATCATCTGTGGAGCGAGAAACAGACAGCTTCTGCACTACTGCATATATATTTGAGATGACAATGGGAAATCTCAGCTCCAGCTTACTGAGCCTTTCCAAAATGTTTATTGAAGGAAAAAAATAGAAGCGTTACTTCAAAAAGTCTTGTTATTTTCAAAACAATTTGATCGTAAACTGATAAGCAGGAGATGGACATTTTTTCACAATAGCCTTACAAATTTGAGAGCTCCCATGATGTGCAAATTGCATAAAAATTTAATGCTGAACGGCACAAGATTTCATCTATGATTACACAATTGTATCTCATTTTGTTACCATTTTGAACAAATCCATGGTTTGTTTTGAGCACCGGATTTTGACACTGACATTACTGTTATTGACTGATGTAGTGCAATTTACAATTCAAAGCTTGGGAAGAAACTGAAAGAATCAAAGTGATGTTTTTTCTTATTTATATAACCTTTCAAGATCTATTTTTAAAAAGACCTGTTACCACTCTTAACATTAATTCCCATCATTCCCAGAGTGCCGTTATCAACGTATGTTGAGAAACTCTAAGATTCGTAAGCCACATCCATAGCTAGTCCTATTTCCACACTCCTGCCCAGCAGGATAGAAAGCTAAAAGTATCCGAGTGGAATAAAAACTAGGGAGAAATTCAGCACGTCTGGCAGCATATGTGGAGTGAGAAACAGAATTAACATTTCAAATCTGACATGATTTTTTTTGGAATGCAAAGTAAATTTCACCACATCAGCAGTATTCAATTAGAAAATAATCATAATATTATAGATCTGGATTCAGATCATTGGTTTGGTGTAAATTCTGTTGAATAATGAAAACCTATGTAGATTTGCAATGATATCTTATCATTTTGCTAGTGAAAAGGCACAGAAATCATACAGGCATGCATCTAATAACTTAATTTCACATGATTGTCATTGTTTCTGATTTTCCTAGGCATTCATCACAAGTGTAGCTCATGTGTTAGAGTAGTCTTAACTGTATTTTCTTTTAGAATTACTAATATGCTTACTGGTTTCAACAGTCAGTTTCAAGATACATTTGCACCACTTCTACTTGCAGTTAGATTTCATTATATTCATCAGTTATCTAGAACTTGGTCAAAGTGCACAGATGAAATGATTTCCTCTGTTTTAGGATACATTCAACAGTTTCCATACTGGCCTTTTTAAAATACTAAAGAAGGATCTTAATTTCTGAGATTTGAGCATTTAACACTACCTTACATTTTTCAATTATATGCCACTTCTGTAAAGTGATGCCTATATTATGATGATTCTCACTAAACTCTCTCAAATTCACATTGCACTGATCCTTATATTTTTACATTTCTTTCCCAACTCTACTAAATTTCTTCAATTTATGCAGAACCTTTTTAGCTGGAGAATTCTGTTGCAGCGTTATCTAACCATTTGGTAAAAGATGAGTCATATTGGACTGTTGCTTGCATATAAAGTACAAAGTGTTAAATGACTGAATTGTGCAGCCAATGAAACTACTGAATACAAGAGTCTCTGAAGCTCTGAATTATCCTCTTCCTGTGTTTGAGTCTCAAAAATGCCACTTTACGCACTGCCTGATCTCAAAGCATTTTGTTTTTGTTCACACTGTCTCCCACTCTTATTCTTTCTCAGGATCTCTGGGTTCTGAAGATCCTCTAACAAATCAAATCCTCCCTTCAAATTCGCAATAGTCTAGATTTGTCATAAATAGTGCTTCTGGGATTTTAACTGGTTTCACTTTTATTCTTTTCACACTCTGGAACATGGCCTTTCAGGTTGATTTCTTTAGAAAAATGCACTGTAGCACTCTTTTTGCTTGTATTTCAAAACAGAAGTTATTTCACTAATACAACGAAAAATACAGTACCTGATTATTGGAAAAATTACGTAAGCAGACCTGATTTATGTAGTTCCTGAACAAGGATTTTTTTTTTTAAAACAAAGTTTTGAGGATGTGATTTTCAGACAATTACTTTAACACGTTTAAAAAGTGACATTTATTGACACAGATTGCGGGTTTTTGAGTTAGGTAATATCCATTTGTAATGTTTCATTTTATGAATGAATCTAAGATGGAGTAAAGATTGATTTCTGGTCTCATCCTTCACACAGGAATGTAGCCATGATGCTACTATGTAAACATGAGCTACCTTTATCTTTCTCCATCTGCTGCTACATTTTGGACATACACATACAATCAATTGTTTTAGGAGTTTCCTAGTCAAAAATGTTTCCAGTGTACCAATAAGAGATTTCATTTATTCCCTATGCTAATTTGCAACACTACCACTCCTAATGAATGCAGTATCTCCTAAAACTACTTGTTTTTCTAATTCAGTTACGCAAATATGTATGGTAATAAAATGAACTGTTCAAAATTCCATGGAACAGCTTTACATATTATCAGGCTCCTGTTACCTCTCCATGCCAGGAGAGTTGAACTGGAAGAAAACCTGGTTGGTCCCTCAATAAAATGCACCATTCTGAGGAAGGGTCACTGGACCCGAAATGTTAACTCTGATGTCTCATCACAGATGCTGCCAAACCAACTGACTTATTCCAGCAAGTTCTGTTGTTTCTGATTTACAGAATCTGCAGTTCTTTTGGCTTTTATTTAAAATGCACCAAGTTCTTCTTGGTGCTTAACATAGGAAATAAAATTTCAATTAGCGGAAGAAAAACCCATTATCATTTAAGTAACAACTAAAAATTACAGTGATATATTTTTGGATAGATGAATCAAGATGCGCTGAGTAGTCTTCCCTTCAGAAGACTATCTAAGATTACAAAGGGACCTTGATCAATTGGTCAATGGGCTGAAGAGTGGCAGATGGAGTTTAATTTGGATAAACGTGAGGTACTGTATTTTGGTAAAACAAACAAACAGGTTCAGGACTTATACAATTAATGGTAGGACCATGGGTGGTGTTGTAGAACAGAGGCCCCTGGGATTCAGCTCCTTAGTTCTTTGAAAGTTGCTTCACAGGTATACAGGGTAATTAAGAGGGCATTTAGCACGCTTTCCTTCACTGTTCAGACCATTCAGTATAGGAGTTGTGATGTCATAATGAGAATGTGCAGGACATTAGTGAACCACTTTTGGGGTACTGTGTACAGTTCTGATCGCCCTGCTATAGGAAGGATATTAGCGAGTTTTGAGAAGATTTGTACTGGATGTAAGTTTGCTCGGTGAGCTGGAAGGCTTGTTTTCAGACATTTTGTCACCATACTAGGTAACATCATCAGTGAGCCTCTGGTGAAGCACTGCTGATATGGCCTGCTTTTTATTTGTGTTTAGGTTTCCTTGGGTTGGTGACGTCATTTCCTGTGGTTTTGTCATCTCCTGGTCTTTTCCTCAGAGTGGTAAATGGGATTCAAGTCAATGTATAGGGTCTTTCAAGTTTATTAGCTGCTGTTTTAGTGTGTTGGTGGGTTTGTGGGCTCGCATGATGCCAAGGGGTCTGAGTAGTCCGGCAGTCATTTCCCAGATGTCTTTGATGTAGGGGAGACTGGCTAGGGTTTCTGGATGCATTTTGTCTGCTTGTTTGGGTTTGTTGCTGAGAAATTGGTGGACTATGTTCATTGGGTGCCCATTCTTTTTGAATACACTGTATAGGTGATTTTCCTCTGCGCTTCATAGTTCCTCTGTGCTGCAGTGTGTGATGGTGGCTTATTGAAATAATGTTCTAATGCAGCTTCGTCTGTGGGCATGACCCATCCTATCACCTTAAAAATATGGCCCCTTGTCTTGAAATCCACCACTCTTGGGAAGAGACACCTGCCATTAACCTTACCTATACTCATGATTTTGTGAACTTCTATAAGGTCACCATCCAACCTCCTACGCAGCAGAGAGAAAAAAAATCCTGACTATCCAGCCTTTCCTTATAACTCAAAATTTCCATTCCCACAAACATCTTGGTAAATCTTTTCTGAACCCTCTCCAACTTAATATCCTTCCTGTAAAAGAGGGACCAGAATTGGACAGAGTACTCCACAGGAGGCCTCATTAACGTCCTGCATATCTTCAACTTGACATCTCAACTCCTCTACTCAAAGGTCTGAGCAATGAAGGCAAGTATGGTAAATGCCTTCATAACCATCCTGTCTACTTGTGATTCAACTTCCAAAGAACTATGAACTTCAACCCTAGGTCACTCTGTTTTATAACACCACCCAAGGCCATACCATTAATCATTTAAGTCCTGCCCTTGTTTGTTTTACCAAAATGCTTGCATTTATCCAAATTAAACAATGTGCCACTCCTCAGCCCTTTGACCAGTTGATCAAGATCCCTTTGTAATCTTAAATAATCTTCTTCACTGTCCACTTTACCACCAATTTTGGCATCATCTGCAAATTTATTTACCAGGTCTTCTAAATTCTCATCTAAATCACTTATAGAAATGACAAAAAAAAAAAGTGGATCCACCATGGATCCCTGTGGAACATTACTGTTAACAGGCCTCCAGTCTGAAAGACAACCCTCCGACGCCAACTCTGTCTCCTGCCATTAAGCCAATTTTGTATCCAATTGCCAAGTTCTCCCTGAAACCCACGTGATCTAACTTTACTAATTAGACTACCAAGTGGAACCTTGTCAAAGGCTTTACTAAACTCCAAGTGAAAAACGTCAACAACTCTGCCCTACTCAATCTTGATTCACTTCTCAAAAAACTCAATCAAGTTTGTGAGACACTATTTCCCTCACACAAAGCCATGCTGACTGTCCCGAATCATTCCTTGCCTCTCCAAATGCATATAAATCCTATGTTTCAGAATCACCTCCAACAACTTACCTGTCACCAAAGTCAGACTCACAGGTCTACACAGTTCCCAGGCTTCTCCTTACATCCATTCTTACAAAGGCATAATATTAGCCACTCTTCAGTCATTCGGCACGTCACCCACTGTTATACATAATACAAATATTTCTGCAAGGGGCCCTGCTATTTCTGCCCTAATTTTCCATAATGTCTCTGGATACACTAGATCAGATCCTGGAGATTTATCCACCTTTATATTTTCTAAGTCCTCCAGCACATCCTCTTCTGTAATGTGAATTGTTTTTAAAAACATCAATATTTATTTTGAGTTCTCTAGCCTCCATTTCTCTCTATTTTTGTACAGTTTCTACTGTAAAAAATATTCATTTAATATCTCACCCGCCTCCTGAAGTTCAACACAAAGATAAACTCTTTGACCTTTAAGGTGCCCGACTCTCTCCCTCTAGTTGCTCTCTTGCTCTTAATGTACTTGTAGAATCTCTGTGCTGAATACAGAGTTACTACACATTTTCTCCTGTCTTTACAAAAGGTAAGCTGTAAAAGCAATAGATGGAACATCTCAGATTGTAAATGATGAAACTATCTTAGAAACAAAAGATATTAGTTTCCAGTGAGGTACAATTTGCTTCTTGTACTATGGAAAATAAGTAAAATAAGCACGTTCATATTAGACAGTACTAAATTTCAAGATATGTTTTATTTCATGTTAGGAATAATCTGGGTTTACTTTACCATTCTTACTTATATCTGTGACAGACTCTAGAACAATATCTCCTCTCCCCAGAGTCTAGCAATCAGTCTTTCTGCTTTAGCTTCTATTATCTTGACGATATTTATATTTGCCAATGCAGTTTTGAAGACGAACCATACCATAACTGATGGTCCTTTTGGAATGAATCAGAATGCAATATTAATATAATATTTATTTGCTATTTCCACAGAGAGGGAAAAGATATAGGGGAGACCTGGGGGGTGGCTGTTTCACACAGGGGGTGGTGCGTGTGTGGGATGGGTTGCCAGAGGAAGTGGTGGAGGTGCAATTGCCGCATTTGGGAGGTGTTTGGGTTGGTGTATGAATGGGGGGGGGGGGTTTGGTGGGATGTGAGCCGGTTGCTGGCAGGTGGGACTAGATCGGGTTGGGATATCTGGTCAGCATGAATGGGTTGGACCGAAGGGTCTGTTTCCATGCTGTACATCTCTATGACTATATATAAACCCTTTCCACTTTGCCAATTTTCCAGCCTTTCTATGTATTGCATAATCATTAGGGAACTCATCAAGTTACAGAAATTATTCTTTGGACTTTTAATACTCCATAATTGCAGGCAACATCATTAGATTTACGTAGAGTTTGAGGGCTCTTACGGCATAGTGGTTATGTCCATTCTGAGCTAGAAAGCCTGGATTCAAATCCCACCTGTTCCAAAGGTGTCCCCTAACACATCTGAACAACAGTGTCTGTGTTCAACTACATCTGAACACTTCAAAAATACAAGGTGTGGTGTGTATTAATGCAGAACTTGCATTTTTTTAAAAACTATCAGTGTTCTGGACACTCATGCATTTTCAGCACTATTTAAGTTATTTTAAATGATGGAGAAAGTGTCAGGTTTATGTTCAAGTTTGCTAATAGCCCTCAGACAGGGATAGAGTGCTATAGTCACCTGTAGCACAGAGGAGAAAGATAAACTGGAGTTCCTCACTCCAAGTAATGCTTACTGAACATTTCCACATTTGATAATCAGATAAGAACAGGAATAGGTTTGGTTGTTCTTCTCTCTGAAGTCTACTAGCTTGCTGACAGTTACATGAAGAAAGTATCAGACAGCCGACAGTGCCCTTGAATTTGGAACTCAAACAAAAATCAGAATAGAAAAGAAAACTCAGTGTAAACACATTTCCAAATCCTCTATTTGTTAAAACACAAGAGAGTCTGTGGCTAGTGGCCCTGCCTCTGTGGCAGAAGCTCCATATTTGAGGGGCATGCAATGTCCATTCACACAGCAGAGAATAGATTGATTGTCAACCTGTAAATCCTTCCAACATGCCTATGGCAGATGGTAACAGCAGGAGTGTTTCCTGGTCAGCTAAAACTGTGTAGTATTTGCAGACAGAACTGCCACTCCATGTGTAATCTCTTGCCACAGGCTGTATGCCTGGTGAGGTCCTCCTCACTTCAAGGGACTGCTGATGATTTGTTGAAACATTGGGTGCTTTTGCCAATATTTACAATTGGTAAAACAAGTAGGAAGTTGTGGTTTCAAAAAAATTCCTTCTGAAACGAGGAAAATAATTTTGATCAAAGCTGTCACTATACCGCCTTGCAGTACAGTGACCGATCAAGGAACATTCATTTTCAAACTGCTGGAACCAATTGTTGACGCTGTAGAGCTAGCTTCCTAAGGTGGTTACCCTCAATACTAAACCATCCAGTTCTTAGACTTCCATATGGCTTATATGTAAAGAAGGAAACACAAGCCAAACTTACTTAGCAAGGCATAATCAGTATGGCTGTGTAGGGAGAAAGGTTCCTGACTTGTGCAGCATAATTACTTTAAAAAGCCCAAAATAAATCGCTTACATCACTGCAGCAATTTTCAAATATTTCCCCTACTCACATTTCAGTCAAGATGATTAAATTTCTCTCATGCTAAGGTTACTCTCAGCAAAGGGCTACATAAGTCATGCAAGTAACTGGAAAAATTCAAGAAATCTTTTTTTGGCTCAACGCTAAGTATAAACAAAGAAATGGTCAGTGTAAGTGCAACTTGCTTTGTTTTTCTGGCTCGTTAACCCAACCTCGAAAGCTAATCGACAATAACAATTTCACAAACCCAACTGTTCCAGATGCTACGCCTATTCACACTGTCTGAATTGACACATTTAATTTTGTGAACATTTTTATTCATCCTAGCAATTTCATAATGCGATATCAAGGGCAGTTCCAGTTACACAATGACTCCATAGAGTTCTCAAAATTAAAGGTCAAACCTGGGAAAAAAAACGTTAATTGGGAAAGAAAGTATTCTTGCAGATGAGAATCATAAACCTTAGATATGCATCATAATTCAGTTACTTCAAGTTCTGAGCATGCACATCACAGCAGAGAGGCACAATTCAGGTTGTTGAATCTCATCAAGGTGTTAGGGGTCAAAAGCTTTTCACTCAAAGATTACAAACTACTGACAGTAAACAGAGTTTCACAAGAACAAGAAGCTAAAGGCTTCAACTTTTAAATTTGAAAGGTTGCATATCAGAAAACTGAATTTCACTTACAAAATTAAAAAAAGGTGGAAATTTAACAGAGAATTGTTATAACATTAGTCTTCACCTGTCTGTGTTATGGTCCCACTCAGCTCAGTAACACCAGACTCAATCCTCTGAAGATGCTTCTTATCTTCTTTGCTGGCCACTAGAAGAGGCAGAATGTATCTCTGGAAGAACAACAATATTGAAAAGGATGAACAAAGGAAAGTCACTTCCTTCAACATTGGCACACTATGGTTGTGTATGCACCACTTACAAGACACACTGCAGTAACTCATTGAGGCTCTTTTGATATCACCTTCCAAACTCATGGCCTACATTAGTTAAAACTGGACAAAAGCAGCAGATTCATGGAAACAACATCACCACCTGTACAATTCCCTCCAAGACACAACTCCTGATGTAGATACAGTCAGTGTGCTCCAGAAATTTGGCCTAGTGACAATGAAGGAATCAAATATAGTTCCAAGTCAGCATCACTAGGCCAATACTCTGGAGCACTCGAACTGCACACTGGCTGTATCTAAATTTCATGGGCAGCACAGATTCATGAAGGCAGCTCACCACCACTTTCTCAAGGGAAATTGAAGCTGAAAATAAATACTAGCCTTGCCAAGGACTCCCACATCCTATGAACAAGTTAAAACCAAAGGATTAAAATATCTCATTTAGCTAATTTAGTAAATTCTCTCACTCATGTATCTCATGTCTTCTCATTATTATATTCCCTTCCAATCAGCGCACAATGAGTAATCAAACAGACTATAAGAAAGGTTTCTATCACAGTGCAGTGCTGCCTCTTGCAGGATTTCATGGCCGGGAACGTCATACCTTCCCATTTTATTTCACATCGAATTAGCCCATCATCACAACTATTTACTTACTTCCATTGCTAAAGCAGAGGTAGTTGCAGGACCACAGAAAGAGCCAGGGGCAGTGGGATTTGGATTGCAGGCACACCGGAGCTCCTGCAATGCTGTACATCTCTATAGTGTCAAGTTAGAACCTACAGTAAGGATGATTACTTTCAAAGCGCTCCACACGGCACATGCCTTCAACCACCTGTAAAATATCCCTTTCTATAATAAAAACAGCAAATGTTGGAGAATCTCACCACGTCCTGCAGCATCCATAGAGAGGAGAAAATGAGGACTGCAGATGCTGGAGATCAGAATTGAGAGTGTGTTGCTGGGAAAGCACAGCAGGTCAGGCAGCATCCAAGGAGCAAGAGAATCAATGTTTCAGGCATAAGCCCTTCATCAGTGAGGCTTAGGGGACTGAGAGATAAATGGGAGGAGGTGGGGCTGGGGGGGAAGATAGCTGTGAATGTGATAGGCAGATGAAGGTGGGGGCGAAAGTGATAGGTCGGAGAGAAGGGTGGAACAGATAGGTGGGGAATGAAGATGGCCAGGTAGGACTGTCAAGAGTTGGAAGGTTGGTACAGGGATAAGGTATGGGGGGGAAGGAATGGGGAAACTGATGAAATCCACATTGATCCCGTGTGGTTGGAGGATCCCAAGGCGGAAGATGAGGAGTTCTTCCTCCAGGCATCGGGTAGTTCAGGTTTGGTGATGGAGGCGGCCCAGGACCTGCATATCTCTGGAGGAGTGGGAGGGGGAGTTAAAGTGTTAAGTCACAGGTGGTGAGGTTGGTCAGTGCGGGTATACCAGAGATGTTCTCTGAAACAATCCACAAGTTGGTGTCTCGTCTCCCCAATGGAGAGGAGACCACATCGAGTGCAACGGATGGAGTAGATGATGTAGCAAATTCAACAAGCTCACCACTCTCTGCGTGAAGAAAATTCTCCTGTTCAGACCTAAATGGTTTACCCCATTTCCTTAAACTGTGACTCTTGGTTCTGGACACCCCTGCCATCGGGAACATTCTTCCTGCATCTATCACGTCTAGTCCTGTTAGAAATATACAGGTTTCTATGAGATTGCTCCTCATTCATCTGAACTCTAGTGAATGTAATGCTCACTGATTCAATCTCTCTTCATACGTTAGTCCCACCATCTCAAGGATCAATCTGGTAAATCTTCACTAGACTCCCTCCATTGCAAGAACATCTTTCTTCAGATAAGTAAACCAAAACTGCACACAATATTTCAGATGTGGTCTAACCAAGGCCTATATAATCGCAGCAAGATAACCCTGTTCCTGTACTTGAATCTTCTCGCTATAAAGGCCAACATAACATTTGCCTTCTTTACTATTTGTTTCACCACCATGCTTATCTTCATTGACTGGTGTACAAGGGCACATATAAAATCCTGAGGGAAATTCAGAGGGGAGAGGGGATCCTTATGGGAGAAAGAGCTTAAAAATAAAGAATCTCCGATTTAAGCTGAAATTGAGAAGAAACATTTTATCTCAGAAAGGCCAAGTGCCTGTGAAAATTATTTCTCTAGAGAGCAGTGGAGGCTTGATCATTGAACATTTTTAAGGACAGGTTAGATAGATTCTTCACGAACAAGGGATTCAAAGGATATTGAAGATAGGCAGAAACGTGGAGTTTAGGCCACAACCAGATGATTTTATCAAAGGATGGCATAGACCAGAGAGGTCAAATGGCTTACTCTTGCTCCTAATTTATATAAATCTATTTTAAAATCACATGCACAGTTTTGTTACAATTCCTATGAGAGGTCAGGAAGCACTTCTTTCCTGAGTGAGAGTTTGACGTATTAATCCCAACTCCAGAGACCCAAGTATGTAATCTAGGCCAACATTTCAGGGCATAAGCAAGGAAGTGTGGTACCTTTGGCTGTGCCATCTTTCGGATGGGATTTTGAACCCTTTCTGCACTGTCAAGTGAAGTTAAAAGATCTGAGCCTCTCCTGGGGTTTCCATGACAGTGTTCATCGCTGAACCAACATCACCAAAACACATTAACTGCTCATTTTAAAAGAATCTAGAATTTATTTACTCATTGCTGGACATGGGACTTGATCTTTGGAAATTACTACCTTTCTAAACATGACTATATTATAAAAATTCCTTAATGTAGAGCACATTGAGCTCAGTGTGGAAGCAAGCCATTTGACCCTCCAAACAGCATGCCATTCAGACCCACCCCATTACCCTGTCCTTGTAACCCTACATTTCTCATAACTTATCCACCTAGCCAGCGTATCCCTGAACGCTATGGGCAATTTAGCATGTCCAATCCACCAAACCTGCACATCTTTGGAATGTGGGAAGAAACCCACAAAGACACGACAGCACGGTGGCTCAGTGGTTAGCACTGCTGCCTCACAGCGCCAGAGATCCGGGTTCAATTCCCACCTCAGGCAACTGTCTATGTGGAGTTTGCACATTCTCCCTGTGTCTGCGTGGGTTTCCTCCGGGTGCTCCGGTTTCCTCCCACAGTCCAAACTCGTGCAGGTTAGGTGAATTGGCCATGCTAAATTGCCCGTAGTGTTAGGTGAAGGGGAATGGGTCTGGGTGGGTTGCTCTTCGGAGGGTCGGTGTGGACTTGTTGGGCCGAAGGGCCTGTTTCCACACTGTAAGTAATCTATACACCGGGAGAATGTACAAACCCCACACACAGTCACGCGAGGGTGGAATTGAATCTGGGTCTCTGGCACTGTGAGGCAGCAGTGCTAACTAATGATCCACTGTACCATCCTGAGACTGTGAAATTCAAGATATTTCTCTTATTGCTGTGCATATTTCGCATATTCAAAGTTAAAAATCACCCAACACCAGGTTATAGTCCAATAGGTTTACGTGGAAGCACTAGCTTTCAGAGCACTGCTCCTTCATCAGGTGGTTGTGGAGTATAAGATCGTAGGACACAGAATTTATAGCAAAGGTTTACAGTGTGATGCAACTGAAATTAGATATTGAAAAATAGCGGGATTGTTTGTTAAGTCTCTCATCTTTTAGAATGACTATACTGGTTTCAGTTCTTTCATATGTAAATCATAGAACGTTTTTTTAAACTTACATTTTCAAGTGAACTTTAACAATAGGTGCCATGTTGGCCCAGATAATGCATTGAAGGTGAGAGATGTTCTGTGTTAGGCTGCTGTACCCCAATGTTCAGACTGATTCAATTTCTAAAAAAGGGATTTACAAAATCTTACATGGATCCATGCAGGTTCTGAGCAAAATAAAATGCAATTCTGCAAGTACAAATTCACCCCACAAATTTGTGTGTGTATATGAGTGTGTGTGTGTGTGTATATGAGTGTGTGTGTGTGTGTATATGAGTGTCTGTGAGAGGATATGTGTATGGGTCTGATAGGAGTGTGCGCATGTGTCGGAGCATGGGTGAGTGAATGAGTGCATGCAATGGGGTCACCTGTAGTGTGACATGAACCCAAGGTCCCAATTAAGGCCATCGCCATGGATACCAAATTTGGCTATCAGCCTCTGCTCGGCCACTTATATTCAAATTCTTGCAGTGCAAATTGACTAATATTCAAATACTGTAACTAACTTTGCTGAGCTCAACAGCGTTTCCTCCCAGAAATTAGGTGGTACGTAAATTCATTAACATTGAATCGGATTAAATAACTAATCTTTAGGCAAGTTTTCTTTTTAAGTAGGATTAGGTATACTACTCAAATTTCTTGAACTACTTTGTGAAAAAAAATTTCCTGCAATTCCCCACCCGCTCCATTCAACTGACTGGTGTAAAAACAATGCTTGAATAATAACATTAAAAAAAGATATTTTGTGATAAATTCAAAATAAAATCATCTTATATGTTTTATTGTTTTCATTGTGTTGTGGATCAAACTTCCTCAAAACATTTCAAGGAAATAGCCTTGACCCTAACCTTGACCTTATTTCAAGACGAGTGTAAAGTGCTACACGTGATTCCATTTGCCAAATTACTCAGCTTTAAGCAAAACACACTTTATTTTTACAAACAAAAACAAAGGCATAATTCCAACTCTATCAAAACACTTAAGAAAATAATATATTATCTAACTCCTACCTATTTACTGTTCCCATGTAGCAGCATCCCATAAACACCTTTGGCAAAGCTAAATTCAGCAAAACAGATTTCCCTCACTCCCTATCTTCTCCAGTCCAGGAGAAGGAACACCGACAGAATGAATCCAGCAGCAGAGATAGAACTGAAGCTTCTTATAGCAGCCGGGAGAGAGCTGTATCTAGCTGCTTCAACTCCAAAAATCCTAACTTCAACAACTGAAAGCAAAGCTAAAACCCTGGATCTGTTTGAGCCTGAGTCCACCTACTCATGCTTCTTTTGTTTACTTTAAAAAAACACCCAAAGCTATTTACTTTGCTTTCCATGGAACAGACAGCTCAGCACCAGGTCTACAACACCGCATTTCAAGAGAACCGGGACAGAGAAATCCCTCCTAAAGGCCCATATTTTCACATTTGATTTCACTTGAAGATCTTGGCTTCTTTTAAAGAGCCAGCTCATTCTTAATATCTTCCTGCAAAGTGAGGTAGTCCCACAACGCACATATATTGAATGTAATCATTTGAAGTTATGGGACAATTATCAGATTAAATAAGCAGAATTTTATTCTAAAAATGTAACAGCCTGCGCATGCATGACAGCAAGGAGAGTGTAAGTAATCTCGGAGTAATGGATCACACAGTTAGGTCAGAGAGGAGGAGGAATTTCTTCTCTGACACAGTAGTGAACATGTAGTGTTTGTTTTAAATTGCAGATGGCAGCAGAGGCTGGGTCATTGGTACATTCAAGGAGATAGACAGACTTTTAGATATTTTTAATCAGTTTATTCAGAGATGTTATTACACACCTCTGGAGAAGGTGGGATTTGAACCAGGCCTCCTGTCTCAAAGGTAAGGACACTACCATGAAATCCAGACCCTTTTTAAACAGATTTTTAATCAGCAAGGGAATCAATGATTATGGAGATAAGGCAGGAATTTGAAGTTAAGGAATATCAGATCACACAATGATCTGATTGAATGGCAGAGCAGACTCAATGGGCTGAATGGCCTATTTCAGCACCTCCATCTTATGGGTGAGACATTGAGGATAAAAAAAACAGAGGTGGCGAGAGAATTTCAAACATGAGAGTGTGCTGTTTACACATCTGTCCTCTCTAATATTCATCCCTGCCTTAGTAAAACAAATTATCTGGTCACTGCACTCCCAAAATTGCTTTAGTCTTTGATACCAAAACAAGCTATTAATGGAGAACGAAATTGCATATTTGCATTTAGCAGCACTTCAGTTAATGTGTTCCTGAAAATGATTTTGATGCATAATGAAGAAGCTAAGAAACAAACTTCTTCCTGTTCTGCTAATACCTGTGTTGTCAAACCTTAAAGTCCCACCACAGTTTCCCAAATTCAAGGACACCTTTCCCTTGATGCTTTGAAAACCAAAAACTCAACCCCAAAGCTACAGTTAAATACCTTAAACATGGCCCAAGCACTCACTCACTGCAGTTTTTAAAATTACAAAAATAAAAACTATACAATACAAATAGAGGATACATAACAATAATGTGAACAGATTTCCAGTTTGTATAGAAGAACAAAAAGTCAATGAACTGGATTCTCAAAACATCAGAAATCTCAGAATGACCAATGCAAATAGAATTTGACACATTCAATCACTCGAGACCAAGTGATAAAATATCTGCAGCTATAAATCAGAATCATTTCTCAATCAGTAAAAATACTGGACACCAGCAACCCGTATTTAGAACGTCTTTCTTCTAGGGCAAATCTGTCGGACTCATACAAGTAAGCAGCGCTAAACACAAGTTCATCTCAATCTGCAAAATACCTTAGGATAAATGTGCAGGGTGTTTGCTGAGCACTGCCCTTTAATGTGCAGGTCAGATTAAATACAGCTCCAAAAATCTAAACACCATACATGATCCAGACCACTTACACATGATTTCATGTCAGAAGTCACACAACACCAGATGAACCTGATGAAGGAGCACTGCTCCAAAAACTGGTGACTTCAAACCTGTTGGACTATAATCTGGTATCATGTGACTTCTGACTCTGTCCACCCCAGTCCAACACCGTTATCTCCACACATTAAATCATAGGAGATCAGCCTTTTCACAAAGTAAGAATTAGCACCAAAGTCAAATATCTAAATAAATTACTTTGTGCAAAGTCCTTAACAATTCTGTAATTGTCTGAAAAATGGTATTTCAAGAGATTAATCAGAAATATTAATAAACAGGAAATCTTACAATTTGTCCACAGCAAATCAACATACTCATTAGCAATTCAATGAGAAAAGACAGTTGGTAACTTAAGGTTCACATTCACACCACCAGTAAATTTCCATTTCTCTCACATTTCTGTGGTTAAATGACTAATGTTTGTTATCCACTGCAGCTTTTGTTGAGAAAATTAAAACCATTTTTAAAACTTCTTCAAAGGGTGTTCCTTCATACACCCTACAAGTCAAATAGACACAACCTAACTTTGACTTTCCCACAGGCATTCCTTTAGCCTTGCAATTTGTTTGTCCTCATTATATCCTTCCACTTCATGTGAAGCTCTCACTTCTCACCATGTTAGAATTTTATACCAACAAATCCCAATTAAACCAGATCACGATCAGCTGATTTGCTAAATCTTCTTTCCTGTCTTCAACTTTGGTGTTGCCCTGTGCTTTTGCTTTATGACTTGTTTCTACTTTTTTATTAATAATTCCTTTCAAGGGATTTGATAATTTCACCCAATAAGCTTTATTTATCAAACATTTGATGAATAAAGGGTCTTAGCACATTAGTTAATTTTTACATCAGTCTTTTCTATCCTGGTCTTGGGTTTTAATCCAGCACAACTGATAGTAGGTTGCATCTGCTCTATGTAAAATATTAATTAAGGACTATACTGAGTATAAGTATAAAAACATTGCCAATTATAATTCAGCTCAAATTGCCAGTCTCTGAAAAAGATGGATCAAAAACACATTGTTGTAGTAGGGAATCCATTCTGGTTGGGACAATGCACACTGCAGGGGTAATGTTGAGGGAGCATTAACATTGCATGAACTAGGAGGGGGGAAAGAGAGAAACAATCCCTAACTAATCACAGTGATTAATGATTAGAAGAAACCCAATAATCTGCTCGTTTGATCTGTTTCCTCATTCAATCATGGCTTCAGTTTAGGAAACTTTTCATTGGGAAATGGAGAGATAACGTATGAAACTGTTGTTTACACAATTACTCAAGATACAAGGAACTTGAAAGGCAGGAAAGGTCATTAGACCCCTATCTATTGCTTTTTTGCTTAAATCAATTACACCTCTCTCTTTCTGATTTTAGTTGCCAGCCCCTTCTCTGTTCAGAAGTGCATCAAATTATGCTGCCAGTCTCAATTTTATGCCCTCACAATCTTATGGATGGAGAACAAGAAGTACAATGATCTTTGCCATGTATCTAACTCCCATTCTACACCTGATCAATTATCTGCAGGAATTTATTGTCATTAGAGGGAACAGGCCAGTTCAATGTGGAAAGGAAAGCTAGAATATGTATACCTTATCAACATTTTCCAACTTCAAAGTTTGGGAGAAGTTTGTAGCTCGGGTGCTCGTTGTAATTCTGTTCGCTGAGCTGGGAATTTGTGTTGCAGACGTTTCATCTCCTGTCTAGGTGACATCCTCAGTGCTTGGGAGCCTCCTGTTAAGCCCTTCTGTGATGTTTCCTCCGGCATTTATAGTGATTTGTATCTGCCGCTTCCGGTTGTCAGTTCCAGCTGTCCGTTGCAGTGGCCGGTATATTGGGTCCAGGTCGATGTGCTTATTGATTGAATCTGTGGATGAGTGCCATGCCTCTAGGAATTCCCTGGCTATTCTCTGTTTGGCTTGTCCTATAATAGTAGTGTTGTCCCAGTCGAATTCATGTTGCTTATCATCTGCGTGTGCGGCTACTAAGGATAGCTGGTTATGTAGTTTCATGGCTAGTTGGTGTTCATGGATGCGGACCGTTGGCTGTCTTCCTGTTTGTCCTATGTAGTGCAGTCCTTGCATGGGACTTTGTACACTACATTGGTTTTTGCTCATGCTGGGTATCAGGTCCTTCCTCCTGGTGAGTTGTCTAAGAGTGGCTGTTGGTTTGTGTGCTGTTATGAGTCCTAGTGGTCGCAGTAGTCTGGCTGTCAGT
>NC_057743.1:38461564-38505159 GCF_004010195.1 Chiloscyllium plagiosum | reverse complement strand
GCACAAAACACTACATAGGACAAACAGGAAGACAGCCAACGGTCCGCATCCATGAACACCAACTAGCCACGAAACGACATGACCAGCTATCCTTAGTAGCCGCACACGCAGATGACAAGCAACATGAGTTCGACTGGGACAACACTACTATTATAGGACAAGCCAAACAGAGAATAGCCAGGGAATTCCTAGAGGCATGGCACTCATCCACAGATTCAATCAATAAGCACATCAACCTGGACCCAATATACCGGCCAACAGCAGCGGACAGCTGGAACTGACAACCGGAAGCGGCAGATACAAATTACTATAAATGCCGGAAGAAAGGTCACAGAAGCGCTTCACAGTAGGCTCCCAGGAGGATGTCACCTAGACAGGGGACGAAACGTCTGCAACACAAATTCCCAGCTCGGCAAACAGAACCACAACATTTTCCAACTTGCTGAGAGAGCAGGGAGGAAACAGGTGCATTACAAAGGTACATCAATTAGCTGGATAGACTGGGTGCCACTGAATGAGGAGGACAAGGAAGAAGATTTTGAGGAAACTAAAGAGCAGTAAGCAGAATATGATACCTGACTGAACACCAGAGCAATGGCGAATCATGCTAAAAAGCACAGCTGAGGGCCAGGTGGTTCATATAATTAGAACTTGTTCAGTAAACCATTCTTGTTTTGCACCAATACTCTTAACAGCTTAAGAACAGCATTTCACTAGAAACCAAATGTCTGCTAATTCTCACCCATCTCTCAGTATTTTTAAAAAGATATAGCTGATAATATTTTAGGTCTTTCACATGTGAGTTGTGTATAAAGTGCCAATAGCTGGCACAATTCAAGCAGGGAAAAACAGGTCAGCCCCAAAGGACCAAGGGAACCTTGTCTTTTTGGAAATTCTAAAGGACTGAATGTAGTTAGTGCCACTGACTGAGTGAAAGGTCATTAGGGTCAAATGTATGGGTTGTGGAGATGTTACACTGAGCAACAAGGGAGGCTGGTGGTTGAGGTTTTCACTATCCACATATTCTAAACTGGGATGTTTCATGATGGCACTGGGTGCATCAGAAACATAATTCAAATGTAACTGCACACGTGAAAAAGTGTAAAGTTGCAGGTAACGTGGATTCTATTTTTACTTGGCTTGAAATCTAGCCCACCAGATCAAATGAAGCAGATCATCTCCTGAGTGGAAGCATTTGCAACAAACTATTACGGGTGAATTTTAATATAATTAATCACTTTCTATTCTTTATTTCTATGGAGAAACTTTCAGAATGTATTTTCTTGTTGTTATGCAGTGTAAAGCTGATTATAGTCTAAACTGATATTAACCATTTTGAACTTGGGTTAAGTAACTCATCACATAACTTAATCAAACGAGACTATTGCAATGAAGCAGCTAGTCAGAGCCAAGAGCATATTAAAATATTTTTAAATGTTTATGTGAAATTATTAGAGATTCGAAACCATTAGTTTTTGTGACAACTCCTTCACAGTTCTTCCTCTCGAATTGACAATACCTAGACACGAGTAGCTGTCGATATTTCCCAGCCAGGAACTGGCAGACATTTCATGGAATTAGAGGTTTCAAAACAACAATAAAAACAACTCCCATTCAAACAATACTCTCATGAAACAAAATGTTGCAAGGTACATCACAGGATCATCATGCCACGAAATGTGATACTAGTTCACATACAGAGATATCAGGGTAGATAGCCAAACGCTTGGTGAAAGCAGTGAGTTTTAAGGAACATCTTAAAGTAGGAGAGAGAACTTCAGGTATTTGGCAACTGAAGTTGTGCCCACCAGCAGCAGAACAATTTTTTTATTCATCTAGGGCATGTGGGCATCATTGGGACATTTGTTGCTCATTTCTAACTGCCCTGAAGGAGGTATTGAGCTGTCTTTTTGAACCACTGCCATCCATGATACTTAGCTGCACCCAGAATGCTGTTAGGGAAAGAGTTCCAAGATTTTGACCAGAGAAATTGAAAGAATGGCACTTAATTTCCATGTCAGGATGATACATAGCTCGGAGGGCAGCTTCCAGGATTCTGCTGCCCTTCTCCTTCTAGAGGGCAGTGGCTTGGAAGGTGCTATTTAAGAAGTCTTGGTCTGTAGCCATGATTTGGAGATGCCAGTGTTGGACTGGGGTGTACAAAGTTAAAAATCACACAACACCAGGTTATAGTCCAACAGGTTTAATTGGAAGCACACTAGCTTTCGGAGTGACGCTCCTTCATCAGGTGATAGTGGAGGGCTCAATCCTAACACACAGAATTTGTAGCAAAAATTTACAGTGTGACGTAACTGAAATTATACATTGAAAAGTTGATTGTCTGTTAAGCCTTTCATCTGTTAGAATACAGTGATAGTTTCATTTCTTTCATGTGTAAATCACAAAATCTTTTTTTTTTAAAAAGTTGCATTCTCAGGTTAGCTGTTAACAATGGTGATAGCTAGACAATATGTTGAAGGTGTTAGCCCTTGTGTTCTCTGTCTATGCCATGATGTTTAGATTGATTCTAATCTAAAAAGTGAGATAACGGAGTTTTACATAAATTCATGCAGTTTTTGAGCTCAGAGTTTTACATGAATGGATGCAGTTTTTGAGCAAAGTACAATGTAACCCTGAAAGTACAAATTCACCCCACAAAATATATGTGTGCATGTGGGTGTGGGTGTGTGTGTGTGTGTGTGTGTGTGTTGTGTGTGTGTGTGTGTGTATGCGCACGTGTGCGCGTGTGTGTCTGGTTCGGGAGTTGTGAGTGCAAGAAAATGTGTGTGTGTGTGTGTCTGTGTGTGGAGTGAGTGTAGTGGTCAGTTGCTGCAGTGTTGCACACTACTGCTACTAAGCATCTGTGATGGAGGGAATGAACATATGTGTATGTGATGCCAATCAAGAGGGCTGCATTGTTCTGGGTGGAATTAAGTTTCTTGAATGTTGTTGGAGCTGCACTTATCCAGGTGAGTGGGAAGTATTCCATCACAGTCCTAGCTTGTGCCTTGTAGATGGTGGACAGACTTTGGGAAATCAAGAGGTAAGTTACTTCAAGCAGATTTTTAGGCTCTTGTAGCCACTGTATATGAATGACTAGGTCAGTTCAGTTTCTGGACAATGGTAACAATTCAGGGTATTCAGTAATAGTAATGTCATTGACTAGCAAGGGGCAATGGTTAAATTCTCTCTTGTTGGAGATGGTTATTGCCTGGCACTTGTATGACAATTGTTACATGCCACTTGTCAGCCCAAGTCTGGATATTGTCCAGATCATGCTCCATTTGGACATGAATTGTTTCTGTATCTGAGTTGTTAAAAATGATGCAGTCATCAGCAGAAATCCTAACTTCTGACCTTATAATAGAGGTAAAGTCATTGATGAAGCAACTGAAGATAGTGATGTGTAAGACACAACCCAGAGGATCTCCTACAGAGATGTCCTAGAGTGAGAAGACAGACTTTAAACAATTATAACCATTCTCCTTTGTGCTAGGCATGATTCAAACCATCTGAGTCTCCCCCTGAATCTTACGGACTCTAGTTTTGCTACAGTTCCTTGATGCCACACTCGGCCAAATGTGGCCATAACGTCAAAGGCTGTCACTCCCACTTCTTCACTGAAATTCAGCTCTTTTGCCCATGCTTGAAGTAAGACTGCAATGAGGTCAGGAGCGGAGTAGTGCTGGCAGAACCCAACCTGAGCATCAGTTAGCAGCATATTGTTGAGCAGTTGCTGTTTGATAGTATTGCTGATGATACCTTCTGTCACAGCACTGATGATTGAGTGTAGACTGAAGGGACAATAATTGGACTTAGCCTGCTTTTTGTACAAGGCATACATGTATGACTTTCCACATTGTTGAGCAGCTGTACTGAAACTGCTTGGTGAGGGGTGCAGCACGTTCTGCAGCATACGACTTCGGCACTATTGTCAGAATATTCTCAGGACCTTTGGAATAGCCAATATCTCCAGCCATTTGTGATGCTGGAGAACTCTGGAGGAGGCAGACACAGATCAGCTACTTGATACTTCTCTGGCTGAAGATAGTTATGAATGCTTCAGCAGAATCTTCTGCATGATGTGCTAGGCTCCATCATCGAGGATGGGGATATTTGTGGAGCCTCCAGTGACTTATTAAATTGTTCACTATCATTCACGACTGGATGTAGGGAGGACTGCACAGCTTAGGCTGGATCCATTAGTTCTGAAATCCCCTAGCTCTGTCCATCACTTGATGACTATGCTGTTTGATGTGCTAGTCCTTTATTGAAGCTTCAACAGATTGACGTCTTGTTCTTAGCTAAGTCTGGCCCTACAGTAAACCTGGAAGTGATTAAAATTGGAGAAGCTATAAGCCAAAAGACTAGAATTGGATGACAACAGCAAAACTGAATTTAGGAACTGTGTCCCTTTCTGCTCCATTACAAACATTAACTATCATATCCTACTACCATTTCAGTTTTGGATTCTCTTTACAACTCTCAAATGTTGCAGATTAAAGCTTGTGCTTTACAAACTAAAAGCAAAGAATAAATCAAAAGACTGCAAATGCTAAAGATCTGAAACAAAGACTGAAATTACTGAAGAAATGTCACAAGTCTGGCAGTGAGAAACCAGAGTTAATGTTTCAAGTCTCAGTGATCCTACCCCAGACATACAAAAAACAAAAGGAAGACCGGAAACATTCAGACGTTTGGGTAGCAGTTTTACTGACAAAAGATTCTCTTAAACTGAAACATGAACAGGTTTTTCTCAACTGACACTGCCTGATCTGCTGAATATTTCCAGCAAACTTTGGTTTTCCTTCAGATTTCTGGAACCGACAAAAATTTGCTTCCTACCAGTGTATGATACCAGCTAGAGTTAACCTGCCCACATTTATCAGAGAGGACCATGAGAACATCTAGCATTTGACCACTTGGGGGCAATTATACCCTTAGCCTTCATCAAACTGTGGCACAAGATGTAACATTAAACTTGCCGAATAAGACGTTTTGGTGTGAGTAGCTCCGTGAAAGAGAAGGTAAAGAACAAAATCAGATATGTTGCCAGAAGCACAACAAAAATTATTGAAGGGTGCAATGCAGAAACATGGATTCTTAGAATTCTTCCATCCACTTGGAGCCCCACCGATGGGGCGGATACAAGGCAAGGGACTAACTTCAGCCACCTGTGTGACGCTGAGCACATCTATATGCAATGAGCAACTAACTGGTTGTCGTCAGGGCTGTTCATCCCTTTGATGGTCAAGCTGAGGGTTAGCAACTCAGTAACGTCGCCACGACTGCTGGACACTGCTGGGATTGCCCTGGAAAGGGACTCCAGGGATGGATGACACATTGTCGGTCAGGTACGTGGAGTATTTTGGGGGTGGGGAGGTCGCGGGTGCCAGAGCCAGTCAAGCAAGCCACACTGGGGGAGGGAGGAATATGTATGTGAGCGTGTGCGTGCGCACGAGGTGTTGGTCAAGACAGACAATCCCAGGGCGGACACTATCATTTCATAGGCAGTGTGGCTGTGGCGGGGGTAGGGGTGGGTGCCCTTCATAAATCAAAGAGAACCAGATGTCACCCCTTCTGTAAACAATGAAGCAGCCAAGGCTTATGGAGCAGTTTCCTGTGCTGCAGAATGCTTACTGATCACTGCTGAAATGATAGCAATAGCAGGAAGAGGCCTCCAACTTATTAAAGTTGATGCTCTTAATGGCGGAATATGAACTACAGAGTTAAAACTTTCCATTATTATCCACCATATACCTGTTAACCAAAACAAGTCATTTTTACATTATTCAATATTTTTCAGAAATGCACTCAGAAGATGCGCCATCCTGTAATCAAAAAAGTAGCTCAACTGGTGGTCTGGAAGGGAGGGCCTATCTTCTGCTGCTCCTGCTGTTGGTAAAACATTATGGCAGCAAGAACACCATGGGTAATCCACAATGGATAATTCCCTTGTCATTTCATAGTTTCCTTTTCCCACAGTGAGCCCCCAGCAGAGAACTGATAAATTCTAGTTCAGTGTATCATTTAAACTGTATATATTGTGGATAATATTGAACAGCGTAAAAATCACTTATTCTGGTAACAGGAATATAGTGAATGTTGGTAGATAATTCTTTAGTTTTCCACTTTATATTTAGTCAATAAGAACAGCAGCATTATTAAGTAGTTATTCAACACCTTCTGAGCCCACGTGTTTATTGATAAGTGATGTCTCTTGCTGCTTTGTAGTTTATTTTCGTTTCATATTTAACTAGTTAAAAATAAACTGGCATAACACTGCTTTGGAGTGAAAGGAACATGTGGTGCAAACAGAAATGACAAAGCAACATTGTCACACAACAGGTGAACAAAACATAAAAGATTACAATCTAAGGGAAACAAAATGTTATGGGAATTGGTGTCTGGGGCATTGATAAAATAGGCAAACAATCCGATAACTTGTACCAGAGACTATTCCCACCTTGGAGCTGTATTCATTTTGCAGAATTAGAGTGACAGGAAAATGTAGGCTGGCAAAAGATAGAGCACACAGCAGTGTAAGGACACTAAACTGGTAGCTAAAGAGAATGAAGAAGAGATTACGAGCAAAAGACATGCAAATACCTTTAGAATTTTACTGTAAACTTTAGTTGCCATGCCGATGTAACAGAATTATACAAAAAGGGAGGGAGACCAAAAAAAAAAGAAGAAAATATTAGCCAGTTAACTAAACCTTTGTCATTGGGAAAATGTTAAGAATTTATTCTAAAGGATGTAATAATAGAGAATTTTAAAAATATATTTATAATCAAGTAGAGTTATCATTGCCTCATGAAGGGGAAATCATGCCTGACAAATTTATTTGAATTGTTTGAGGAGGTAGCAAGCAGAATAGGTAAAGGGGAATAACTTATTTGGATTTCCAAAAGGTGTTTGATAAGATACTGCACAGCAGCTACAGAACAGTGTTAGGGTAGATAATTAGCATGGACAGAGGATTGGTGAACTAATAGAAGCCAGAATTTGAGATAAGAGATAGTAACTTGTAACTAGTGGAGTGCCACAGGGATCAGTGCAAGGGCCACAATTGTTAATGACATATATGAATGACTTGGATGAGGGAAGTGAATGTAACATCACCTCAAGTTCAAGAATGACACAAAAATAGGTGGTAGAAGTGTTAGAATGACAAAGTGCCTAGAGATAAATAGAGAGAGGTTAAATGACCAGACAAAAACTTGGCAGACAGAACACAATGTGAGAAAATATGATGTTATGCACTTTGCAGGATGAATAGAAGAGCTGAATATTATTTGAATGGAGAAAGACTGTAGAAAGTTGCAGCACTGTGGAATTTGATTTGTGGTTCTTGTGCAAGAAATACAAAATGCTCCAATTCAAGTTCAGCCATTAATTTGAGGGGAATAGAGTTTAAAAATAGAGAAGTCTTTTTAAAATTATACAAGGCACTAATTAGACCACACCTAGAGTATATGAACAGTTTTGTTCCCTTTATCGAGGAAAGATATATTAGCATGGAGGCAGTCCAGAAAAGGTTCATCAGGTTTATCTAAGTAAGGAGAGATTTCCTTATCAGGAGAGTTTGGGCAGGCTAGGCCTCCATTTGTTGGAGTTTAGAAGAATGAGAGGTGACCTTATTGATATATATGAGATTCTTCAGGGACTTGACAGGATAGAAGCTGAGAGGTGAGTGTAGGACAAGACAGCATAATCTCACAGTAAGGGATTGTCCATTTCAGACAGAGATGAGAAGGAAAATCCTATCTCATAGGATAGTGAATCTGTGTTATTCTTTACCACAAAGGGTTGTAGAGACAGTGTTGGCTAACATATTCAAGCCTGAGGTAGGTAGGTTTTTAATCAGTAAGGGAATCAAAGGTTATGGGGAAAAGGCAGGAAAATTGAGTTGAGGATGATTAGATCAGCCACGGTCTCACTGAATGCCAGAGCAGATTCTCTGGGCCAAACAGTTCCTATGTCTTATCGTCTAATACTCCCCACCAAATGCAGTAAGCAACAAATAACCTTTGTTGGTTTCAATTGAAAAGCCAGAATTCAAATAACACACAATGGGAGTGATCAAAATTTAATGTTTAACTGCTCTGTTTATTGCACTTTGACATAAAGATATTTTAATTGGATTCAAATATTTTCAGTAATGGAAACATAGAATCTAATAATTTAGGATCACTTTCTTTGTAATAATCATCCATTTAATGATTAAAAATCTGTTATGGTTATTATGGAACTTTTTGTTTAAGTAGGGATGATTTGATCATTGGTCATTTCACAAAATTCTACAACTGTTCCGCTTCAAGTGAAACATATTAAGCTCGCATTAGTGAAAAGGACCAGCAAGTATGAAATGACTACTCTTATAAACTCAGAAATTGGGCTTGTTCTGTCCTGAGGTTAACAAAACGAGCATTACAGTATTGAGTTCAAGCTCAAACCAGTACAATGAGGAAAATGTGACAATGAAAGCGGATGTGTGGTTTCCATGTGCTAATTTATGAATAAAGTGACATCTAAAGAAACAGCTTCAAAACCAATAGCAAAATCAAGTGTGCAACTTAATCAAGTGTGCACTTGATCCATTTAATGGTGACTCCAAACATGTGCAAAAGCTAATACCATCATAATTCTACTTGTAGAAAAGCAAGCTCCATGTAAACATTGACTTGGATGTGAAAACATTCTCCCTGCACTTTGACAGATGAATGCTCAGCAAAACAGAAAAAAAATGGTTTACCTCTGTGTATTACAGAACATAAATGATGTCAGTTGGAATGTTTTTGCATCAATACCTATGGTGCAGGCTAGGACAGCTCATCAGGAATTCTGTTCATGATTTTGTAAGCATTAATTCTGAGAATTTGTGGAACATGGGGTACAGAATTCTATGATAGGAACTCCAGGCCCACACTCCAAACATTACAATTGAAGATTTCAGTGGTCAGCTTTTTGGAGCTGTCTCTTGGTTCCTTTATCAATACTGAATAATACAATTCGGTCTTTCCATGGATTACATCTTGTATGGCCCAATGTAACAGTCAATTGTTCTGAACATTCGTATATCTTAAAAATGAAAAGCAGAAAGTAATACCAGTGAGATAATAAGAATATTGGTCTATTGTTTTCTTATGAACTCAAGTATCTGATGCCCTGCACTACAACATAAAGTTGAATGCCTCAAAGAGGCTTTAAATGAGCATCAAACTTCTTGACACTGAATACAGTGGGGAGGAAAACAGGTCAGTCCAGCCAGTAGTTGAACATCTTAAAATAATTGTTTTTTTTTTGCTTAATCAGCTTTAAAAAAAAAAGCCTTGCTGGATAATTGTATCTAATTATACCTAATACAGTTATGAAGGGTATGCTGTCACAAGACTAGGATGTTAATTGCACTGCTTGACTAGAACAAAAATAAAAATTGAAGTGACTACCAAAATGGATAACAAACTACTCTCCAACCAATATATTATCAAAGAGCACAAGCCAATATAATAAATAGAAAAAAGGTTCAACCAATTCCAAGTGAATATTACTTCATATCTGGATTACCTGCAATAATGTGAGTCACTTTGAAATGAAGGTGACACAAAGTCACCAGCAGGTGTCACAGTCAGAGTTTACTGGAGTGGTTCCAAAGATCAATAGAGTATACATTTCATAACCACTAGTACTGCAGGTCTATTATTGCCTACTTGCCAGCTGTTTCTAGATGACTTTGCTATCACAACACTTTAGCATGTTAACACTTGGCTTTGAAGCATGTAGTGGTGCACATCATATGAGGTTTCCAGACACTGATTGCTGGTTCAATCTTTCAAGGTTTCATCTTTCAAGGATGAGTGTCATATTCCTGAAGTCTTTATTTCAGGTCATCTGTGAAATTTTACCTCTGAACCCCTACTATTCTTCCCAAGTTTCTGGATGAAGGTCACATTCCTTATGATTTTCAGTTTATCCCTGAAAGATTTCCTCTCAACACTGATCATGTTTTTTGCAGTTATGAGCTCAATGCATAAAATGGCGATGAGAAGTCATTTGTCTGACATACAGACAACACAGAGTCTACTGTCACAGAAACAGTATAACAATGACATTGATGCTAATCATGCTGGCAGGCTGATTAGTCTGATTTGGCACTTCATTTTTTTGTGACACTGTATTCGCCTTTTCATGAAACTGTTCCAGCTATCTCAGATGCCTAACAATACCAAGTAGATGACATTCAAAAGGGTCTATCAGGCCTCAAGTACCCATCATATTTTCACTGAAAGAAAAAAATCTCTACAAGCACTACAGTTTTCAAATGTAACAATGAACATGGGGGCTAGTTTGTGCAACAGAATAGAATACTTCTTTCAGTTGTAGAACACGAGTGCTAATCTGAATTTTCTAAGATGAATATCTATGCCATTTATCACTATAAGGGAATTAGATGTGAAAGCTATACAGAACAGTCCAAAGGAAAGGAAGGGGAAAGGGCACGAGACTTGAAATCAAGTGAAAACCGTGGTGCAAATGTGATATCAAATGAGGCAAAAGGTATATGAGAGAAGTCATAATGAGGAAAATAAAAGATAAAATTAGAACAAAATTGAAGGAATAAGGACAATGTCTGTTCAGACATTAATGGAAAATGAGCAAAAATGAGACAGAATATCAGAAAGAAAAGAGAGAAGCTTGAGCGAACAGGAAAGAAGACCAGAAGAGTTGCAACAAAGGAGAGGAAATATGGAAAGCAAAAATAAACCATGAAATTACAATAAAAGGTCAATTTAGAAGAAAAGGAAAGAATAAGCAAAAGAAAATAAGGCAGAAAAACACAGACACAGATGTAATGGGACAAAATGACACTCAACATGTTCATTTCTGCCTCTGACTGTTTCAAAGTTCCTAGTTAGTGAGATGGCCAGGCTGAAAATATTAAATTCCAGGCTTCAGATTTCTGAAACGTCTAATTAAAATAACTGACAATCAAATACAATGATTTAATAATGAACATTCCAGTGCATTTTCATGTTGGAATTTGAGACAAAGCTGGAAAAAAAGCCACGCAATAAACTTGACAACCTTAGTGCCAGCATTATACTGAATCTCAGTTTGGTACAAAGATGTAAATAAATAAAAGTCTAATAGGAACCAATAGCAGAAGCACTTCTTGTATAATGCTGTTTTTGATTGGCTGTTATGGTTTTGGGAACATGGGGTTCCAAAATGCATTGATACCTCTTTTCCTTGTCACAATGATTTAGTAAAATACTTTAAATACTGTCTTAATAAAATAAAAATATTGCGGGTGCTAGAGATCTGAAATAAAAACATTAAGTGCTGGAGAAACTCAGCAGGTCCATCATCATCTTGGGAAGAACGAAAGTGTTAACATTTAGAATTCAAAATTAATTGTCTTCAGAACCCCAATTAAATGATGTCCTGATTGGTTTGCCAAATTGTAAGTATCCTAAAATAATTAAACCTCAGGAGGAAAAAGGCATCTGTGGTTTGATCTCGTCAAAAGAACAATCTTTTATCCTTCTCAATGAAAGCCTTTTCCAAAATGCTGTAAAAATTCTCAAACATATTACAAATGGATCATTAAAAAATTGATGGCTTGCACATCTGCATTAATCAACATGATACACATTCCTTAAATCTCAGGCATTTAGTACACAGCTCAATAACTGATGCACTTTATACTGAAATCAGGGTGTCAACTGTCATGAATAAATGAACAAAAAGCTTGATCACTGCACAAGGGAGCTGCAAGAAGTACAGTCATAGAAACCAGTCACCAACTGTTGTCATAGATGTATTTAACTTAGTGTGCTCATATCCAAGTACTTCAAGGAGAGAAAATCTTCAATTAAGCCACCATTCTTTAACAATAAGGTTTTAGTACTTTACAATCAGTTACATTTACACTACAACTGTAGCAACAACCTACATTACAAACATAGTATGATACCAGAGTCAGGATTTAACTCCACTCTAGAGCAAAGAAGAATGAAATTCTCTTGGACGGACCTCCAATCCATTTCCAAGTTAAGTTGAACTCTGACTCCATTTTACACTGATGCTACCACTCTAGTGAAAGTGCAGCCTGAATTCATCATCTCCAACATGACTATCATTCACAACAGAATTGCAACCTCTGCCCCAGTTCTATACAGCTCAAAATGTTCTGTAGATATAACTCACCATTTAGCAAGATGAAATATATAATTACAATCCTAAAGTCTGTTTATTTACAGTTCAACTGGACATCATATAAAACGTCCTTTATGCTGAACAGAAATTTGAGAACGAACAAGAGCATTTTATTTTGAATTTGAATGACTTTCTGCCAAATGTGTGGGGAAAACTACAACTGTACCTTGTATAGTTGGTGAAAGCCAAATGCAATCCCAGCCATGATGATTGCCAAGGCGCCATATTCCCGCCACCTGGAACTACGAGGACCTATAATATAGGAACGTAAAGCGCAATGAGCAATTGATACAGTAAAGGAATGAAAGGATTATTGACACCACTGCAATGTCTAATTCACCTTTTAAAGTCTCAACTTCTTTGCACAGTACGGTTTTCCATTTCAGAGCAAAAATACTTTCTATGAATAAACACAGTCTTGATTTATACTGAATTATAGTTTGTCCAGCATCATTTTCACACTGTAATTGGAGCATGAGGCACTGAAAAAAACCAGAGGTATGGCCTATGCAACAACTTAATAGAAGTTCTGATCAGCATGAGGCTGTAAAGTGGAACAGGGACTCTAAAATGGGGCCGGGGGGGGGAAACAGGGGCCATAAATGGGAGGTTAGTCTTACACCTTTCAATAATGCAATACTCAGCTAACTGGGAACCAGGAAACACTGAGGTAATGAATTCTTTGCAAATGAATGTAGAATGTTGTGGAGGCTATTGTAATTAGCACTGTCAATTGAATATTGTACTGAACAGTTTTATTTCAGAAAGATTTGCTTTTATGTGTCAACACATCTTAAAATCTTGCACATTTTCATATACTGTGAGGTATTTATGAGGTAGCCACTATGTTGGGCAATCAGCACCACTCCTCATGCTTTATAAATTGGTCTTCCCCTTCTCTTCCAAGTCTGTCACTTGTGTCATAGTCCAGAAGAGTGCAAGATGAAAGCTTTAACTCTGTCTTCATTTTGCAATGTTTAAGTTCTACACCACCAGAAATCATTCAAAAGGTTTTGCTAACTTTTCTCTGTTTCCCTGTGTCAATTTAAATACTTTGGTGTGCAGAAAATTAATGATTTCTTTGTATGTTGTGAATTTAAATTTAATGAAGCAACGATGATTATTGAGGATATTGATGAATTCCTGTGATTCTGCATAAATTCAAATATCCCACATGCCTACATAAATATAGAAAGTAATGTTGTCATCATCTAATTATGGACTTGGTAAAAATGAAAAAAAAAAATCAACATTTGGTCTTAAGGTATATTTTAACTCCTGAAACTAGGAATGCCACAGGATTCTGGCTTTTCTTTTAAGGAGATGGAATATAAAAGTAGGGAATTCTTACTATAGCTGTGCAGCAACGTGCTGAGGCTACATGTGGACTCTGGTGTCCTTGCTTAAGGAAGGGTACACTCACATTGGAGGAGAAAGTGAGGTCTGCAGATGCTGGAGATCAGAGCTGAAAACGTGTTGCTGGAAAAGCGCAGGTCAGGCAGCATCCAGGGAACAGGAGAATCGACGTTTCGGGCATAAGCCCTTCTTCAGGAATGAGGAAAGTGTGCCCAGCAGGCTAAGATAAAAGGTAGGGAGGAGGGGCTTGGGGGAGGGGCATCGGAAATGCGATAGGTGGAAAGAGGTCAAGGTGAGGGTGATAGGTCAGACTGGTGTGGGGGCGGAGAGGTCAGGAAGAAGATTGCAGGTTAGGAAGGCGGATCTATAAAACACCACCAAACCATCATCTCCCAGACCATCTATAAAATCCTACTGCCCCCTTGTCCATGACCCCAGCCCCCACCACCAAACCATTATCTCCCAGACCATCTATAAAAAGGACCACAATTTCCCCCCCCCGATGTGGTCGACGATGCCCTCCACCGCATCTCTTCTACTTCCCGCTCCTCCGCCTGTACCTTCACACATATCATCTATTGCATCCTTTGGCCCCAAAGGAAACTTCCATATCCGCCACAGATTCACCTGTACCTTCACACATATCATCTATTGCATCCTTTGGCCCCAAAGGAAACTTCCATATCCGCCACAGATTCACCTGCACCTCTACACATATCATCTATTGCATCCTCTGTACCCGATGTGGCCTCCTCTATATTGGGGAGACAGGCCGCCTACTTGCGGAGCGTTTCAGAGAACACCTCTGGGACACCCGGACCAACCAACCCAACCACCCTGTGGCTCAACACTTCAACTCCCCCTCCCACTCCACCAAGGATATGCTGGACATAGAGGATGGGATGGGGGATGGGTCTAGGTGAGATGCTCTTCGGAGGATCAGTATTGACACAATGGGCCGAATAGCCTGCTTCCACACGTAAGGATTCTACGATTTGATCTATGAAGCATTCATGTTCAGTCACAGAATAATATAACTATCAGATTTCATTTTGAGCTTTTACATATCAAGTCTCACATTGAATTAGATAGAACCAGCACCTAAACGATAAAAGGAGAAAAATACAGAACACACCCATGCAGCATCAAAGATAGGGCTGAATGCAAAACTATATTGTTAAATATAGTTAATTCCTGAACAAACATATTGCTAGTTTGGGGGATTTTTATTACATAGTTTAATGATTCAATAAGGCAGAAATTAAAAATGATTTAACACCATTTTAAATAATTTAATAACTCAATCGAAACAGAGAATGTTGTCACAAGTTGTGATTGTATTTTGAGGCTCAACCAGCAAATAAAATCCAAGATGTATGGAATCAGACACAGTTTCAGAAACAGTTCAAATGTTTCACTACTCATAAAGCAATTTAGCTTGCATTTGTGATTTTGCTGTCAATTTTACTGAATTGATCTAAAAGACAAAAAAGTTTTATTGGAATTTAGTGCTTGATATTAGAATGAAAATAGTGTGAAATTTTCAATGCATGGTGAAGTACTGGACTGATTAATGAAAATAGATTGTTGAGTTCTGCCAATGTAAAAGCAGTGTGAAGTTTCTTATTTAAGTACAGAAATCATTTTACAAATCAAATATAAATATAGAGTCATAGAGATGTACAGCATGGAAACAGACCCTTCGGACCAACCCATCCATGCCGACCAGATATCCCAACCCAATCTAGTCCCACCTGCCAGCACCAAACCCATATCCCTCCAAACCCTTCCTATTCATATACCCATCCAAATGTCTCTTAAATGCTGCAATTGTCCCAGCCTCCACCACTTACTCTGGCAGCTCATTCCATACACGTACCACCCTCTGCATGAGTATATTTTATTTTAATGCATCAAAAAGTATTTTTGCAAAACAGAGATCTGAAAGCATCAGCCCTAATTAGACTTTGTGTTGTGCTAAAACAATTTCAGATTGTTTTGTATTTTTACAAATTACAGATTCTGCCCCAGAGCCATGGATGGAGGCCTTTTGTCAAAGATCCTAACCTGGGTCCATGTAATGGATCCCATACAGATAGGATGCAGGCTACCCTCAAAATTACTGCTGATAAATAGAGTCATCCCACACCTCTGTGATTATAGCCTGTAGGAAAACAAGCACAAAAGTTAAAACCAAAAGCACTAGAGATGCTGTAAATCAGAAACAAAAACAGAAATTGCCGGAATAGATCAGCAGGTCTGGCAGCATCTATGGAGAGAAATCGGCGTTAACGTTTCAAGCCGATTTTCTGCAGAAACTAAAAGTTAATTTGACCAGCTGCAGTTTATTCAAGATCTAAGGAACAGGAGCCCCAGATCTGATGCTTATGTAGCAAACATAATGAGGTCTTGATCTATCTGCATATGAAACAGTCCATAAGTGTGGAACTTTCGCTTAGCAGCTTAGAGGATATTATTATCCTCTCCTTGTAGCACCTTCCCCTCCCCATAGAAGCCCTACCCTTAGTTACCTGCAGCTTGATATCTTGGGTGGTTCGTTATTGACCTAATTTACTCCCCTGTAGGAAGAAAAATAGTTGCTTGTCAAATCAGTCAGAGTATAAAGAGACTTGTAAAGGAATCAAGTCCTTCAGGCATGCTGCTTTGCTATTACTTTTGAAAGCCAGTATCTATACTTTGGCCACCCAACATGAAGGAACCACCTGTGTCTGAATTACATACAGGACAGACTTACTCTAGCTGTTCAATATGAAGGATCTCAATGCTCTTCATCACCTGTACTCTAATACTGGGGAAATTTATTTTTTCAATTTAATTCAAATACTCTACAGAGTCTAGTAAAATATACTGTCCATGAAATATTCCTAATTTACAATAACACATAAAGAAACAACCCAACAGCCTAACTAGTTTCAAACTGAAGTCTGACAAGAGGTTATGCCAGATCATGACCAGATTTTAAAGTATTATGTGCAAATCCTATACAGTTTGACAAATTCCTGCTTCACAGAAACATTGTAGAATGGGACTGTTGCTTGAAAGGATCAGCTAGTGATTTGGTACTGCTTTCAAAGACATTCAGATTTTTTTTCAAAGCTTCAGGTTAATCTGCAACCAAGTAGCTCAGCCCTTTCAAACCTTTCGAAACTGATTGGTTTTCATGAACAGATGAAGGACAAGTATGATTGATAACAAAAGATTTTGTATAACCTTCTGGTAGGATATCAATTGAGTCAACGGTTTAGGTTTACTCCATTTATTATTTACTGTAAACCCACTGTTACTGATAGAATAATAAATTCAGATCTTGGACAGCTTCTGGATCCATTACTGCCAATCAGAACCAGCCCATATACTTTTTAATAGGCCTTCTTTAATAAGAATAACTGGATAGAGTGTTTTGCTCACCGTGGGAGGTGTTCTGTTAAGAGTCTTCTACTCTATAACTGCCAAAATTATTTTCTGTAGGTTTCTAATTAGTATCACAAAGCAAATTAGAGAAAAGGGCGAAAGAACAGGCTATTTTTTTATTTGCAGCATTCTATGATCAACTGGAGTATTTTAACCCCACTGTATGTGTTTTATTCTAGTAGAAAGTTCTCTAGGGGTTAACATAGCACCACAAGCATCCTCCAACAGTGGGCTATTACGTTAATTATGTTTTATGATTATCATAATATAACTACTTTCTTGATTAGAACCTGCAGCTTACAGGAAAAAATCATAAATATTCATAATCATAAAGATCATGCATTGAGACTGAAAACTCCAAGTTATAAAGTCATATTCACACAAAAGCAGGTTTCAAAGTAGTTACAAAACCCTACTTTATGATCATTTTGATACCAAACTTTAATATCTTAAATTCAGATTTTTAAATCTCTATTGCTACTCAAATTGACTAATTTTAAATTGAATACTCTACACATCACAAATGATTAATCAGATTTTAAGGTATATTAAATCAAAAATTCATACCAATTCCTAATTTAGTATGCATTCAGTGTGTTGCACACTAAACAGAACACTGCTCCTTGAGGTTGGTTTTATCCCATATCAATTGTTCAGTTACTAAAATTAAATAGAACTGAGAGTGAAATGCCTGCTTGATATTAATCTTTTGCTGTTCATAACTGAAACAATCAAATCAAATGTACAAACTGTACTCTGTATCCTTTCTGAACTAGCTGGGCTACTACACCGATCAACAGAATTAAGTCTCTGTTGAAATGTTATCAATTTTTATCTACTTTCTGCCTCTTAAGCCTGGTCTGCTCCTTTCACCCGATGTTTAGATCTTGGGATAGTCTGGATTCTTCACAATTTTAACAGTACAGTTGTCAGGAGGCATGATTTATAAAGTGAGATGGATCACTTGGTCGATTTCTTTAACATGAGATCTTCTGTCACTATTGATCCATCTTGCTAGGTATAAGTTTGAATGCAAATGAAAGTATTTTTTGAAAGGCATTCTAAATAGGATTCCAACGCTCTGACCACTTTTGCTACCAGGCTGCAGTCCTGCACATTACATCAGTTAATTCATTGATTAGTAAACGATCAACTGATAAACACTTATTACAGGAGACGTTAAAATCTAATCCAAATGATGAAACAGAAAACTCTTCAGTGTGCTAAGCTTTCATGTATGAGCCAATCCAATGCATTTGCCTCACTCCAAATGAAAAGTTCTTCTACAATTCTCATAGAAAACAAGTAACACAATCATCAGGATAAATGCTTTTGTACAACTTATCTTTTTATGTTAATAACAAAAGGATAAAAATTAGAATCTCTTCCATAAAATATCTGTACACTACTTGAGAGTCAGTTCATTTCTACCTCTGCCTATCCTATAAAGTTAATTTACTCCCCTTTGTTAGCTCCTTTTGGAGCCACTATGTCCTAATTGACTGGGTTGGCACCACACTTACTTCAAACCCTCTCAGCATTTATTTCTCAAGTGAATGATGGGAGCAGAAAAGAAAGTTGGCACTACCGTCCCATCCAACTATCTTATCTACATGAAACCTTTCTCTGAATAAAAGCCCAGCTGTGATATTAGACAAGTGAAGCTTTTAGAGAAAAGTTGGGAAGGAGACAGTGTTGTAACGGGAATGTGGATCAGTCACCTAGAAGCCATGGTTAATGCTCGGGGGACATGGGTACAATTCCCAACACAGCAGCTAGTGGAATTCACATTCAATTAACAAATCTGGAACTGAAAGCTAGTCTTAGTAATGGTGATATAAAACTACAATCAGTTGTTGTAAATACAAACTAATGTCCTTTAGGGAAGAAGATCTGTCATCCTTACCCAGTCTGACTTCTATGTGACTCCACACTCATAGCACCACAGGCATTCTCCAATAGTGGCTGACTCATAACTCCACCCCTTCAATGGCCTAACAAATCACTCAGATCAAGAGTATTTAGGGTTGGGCACTAAGTGCTGGACCTTTCACAATGTCAGCATCCCATGAAAAAAATTAAAGGAAGAAAATATCCCCAATAATCCAGATATTCAAGAGCACTGGAACTTTCTGGCTACTTCCTTCCATCAACAGGATTCTGACCAGAGAAGCTGTAGCCATGTCCAAATGTCCTGACTCGAGACTCACCAGTTGATGGGTCTCTATAACGTTAGATCCAATACTGAAAAAGGTTCATAACATGAAATCTCAACAATCCTGGGGCTTGACAGCAGTAACCACTTTCAATGGTATGGAGGAGGCAAGAAAATCTGTAATAAGATAGGTCAGTAAACTAAAAACAAATTTGCTCAGAAATAATTGGTCATTTTTATTTGTTTAATCAAATGGATTAGCATGATGAGAAAAACTGGGGAAATTGCAATAATTAGTCTGTTTACAAACATCCTTAATTTATACTAGCTTTAAAATGTCACTGAACTGAATTTAAAAAGACAAAAATCTTGGAAATAGAATTTTCTTTTGAAATTCAATTCAGGATTCATCTTATGCTTGAGGTTAAATAATCTTGTATCGACAAGCTGTGCATAACAGCTAGTAAATAATCACATGCCAGAAAATAATATGCTGTGTAATAAATTACAGCCGCAAATAATCCAGGAGCCATTCATCAATTTTATTTTCAATTCGTGCAAAGTCTTTCTTTTCTGGATTAATCACAAGGAAATATCCTTTACCGCATCTTTCGAACAATGTAACTCCAGAAGCAAAGCTGGTTTCCCTAAACATGGGTGATAAAAAGTAAGGACTTGATTCACCTCTTGTCTCAAGCATTTTTTTTGTTGACTAGGCAGTAGAGTTATAAACATCTGCAGCATCACATTGGCATTTACACTTTCCAGTATCAGTCATGTACAACCCCTGATTAAAGCAACCCAATGAAACAGGATGTGTATTTGCATCAGGCTCGTTTCCAACACAATAAAGCATCAATCTTCACCTGCTTGTTTCACTCTAAATTGCTCTTGTACACCTCCTAGTTGCCAGTTACAGAGTTGCATCAGTAAACACTCTGGAGTAGGCTCCTTGCTTTCTTAGTTACTGACTGATGCAAAGCATGAGGTTAACTAAAAATAAAGGAAAAAAAATCTGAAGATAACCCTCAAAAATCTATACAACATACTGCAGCTACAATCTTATGAATCATGGATTTAACCACAGTGTTATCTCACACACAAACTGCTTGACATAATTCATGCTACTCTGCACACAAACTCTTAAAGCATAAATGCAAAGTGGATTTTAAAGGCTTCTCAAATAAACCAATTCTACAAATTTGTATGTTAAACAAAAACTGCATACGTGCCTAATCCTACTAAACACAAGCTACCAAATATGGTGACCTGAAACATTTGCCTAACTAAGTGCTTGTTGTGGATTTGCAGATAACAATCACAATTCAGAACTAAAATAAGGTGATCTCATTGAAATGTACAACATTCGGAAGGGGATGTTGTACAACAGGATAGGCACTTGAGAGGTTGTTTCCCGCCTGAGGAATCCAGAACTCAGAGGCACAGTCTCAGAATTAAGCGATTAATCATTTAATATTGAGCTGAGGAGAAATTTCTTAACACGAGATGTGAATCTTTGGAACTGCCTATTTCAGGGGCTTATAGATATTCCATCATTGAGTTTAGTTATAGGGAACAGGTGGGAAAGCGGTCAAAGCAGAATACTAGTGATTGAGTGGACAACAGGCCGAAGGGGTTGGATAGTCTACTCTGCTCCTGTTTCTTTTGTTCCTTCATCCTTAAATCTAATGATCTATGAATTATTGCCTGATTAGCATATCCAAATGTTAAAGTCAGAGCCCAATTACTTTAGAGGGTTGACTCCAACATCAGTGGTGTTAAGGAGATATACCAACACTGGAGGCTTCTGCCTTCAAGCACGTGCATTGGTAGCAGCAAACTGAAACACATGACTCCAGCTTCAGACAAATCAAGTTAATCTGGAGATGTGTTGATGTTTAGTACACACCTGCGCATAGAGTAAGTGGCAGAAATACAGCAGCAGTAGCAGAAATTGATCTGCAATGTAATTGGGCATAAGATGACCATCCTCACACAAAATTCCACATTTACCATACCAGCTCATGGATTTGCTGAATTAAATTATTAAGATGGGCCAACCTGTAGGAAGTAGGCCATAACTGTAGAAAAAAATTTTTTTTTTTTTTTAAGATGCTACACCCTGAGCCCATCAGTAAGGGCTGGATTCAATTATTTCAGAGTTGAAAGAGTTAGCCCCTGGAAAACTTGTAGAACAGTCACTTTTACACAGCTGTAAGAGACATTCAGCATTAAAAATGTGGAACATAAGTAAACATAGTTGTCGACAGAGTAAAACATGTTTTTTGCTGTCAGACAAGAGGTGCAATTGGAAGAATGACAATTAATAGCTGTAGATAATAAGCCAAAATAATAGATTTTTGCTGAACTGAGTCATTTAGTAAATTAATTTGGAAATAATTCATGTGTTTTTAACCAAGTAATTTTAATTATTTGAAATGGATGGGGAAACTCCTATTTAAAAAATGTCCAGATATCGTAATCTCAAACATGTTCCAACTGGAATAGCAAAATCTGTCTGGGTTAGATACGTTCATTTCTACAAATGTGCAAACTAATATTCAATTCTGATGCAGTTTTGTTCAATCTGTAGCACTCTTGCCTTAGAGCCAGAAGCTTGTGGGTTCAAATCCCTGAGTTAAGAATATAATCATTAGAGGAAACATTAAACCATGTTCAAGTTCATTGAAAAATTCCATGGTTCTTTCTGAAGCTATACAGGGATGGTTAGCTAACATTATTCCCTCAATTCTCACCATCACATAAAAACTAGAGTAAGAGAAGGCCGTGTCCTCTGAATATGCTCTGCCATTCAAATCGGATCCTGGCTGATCCTCTAACTCAGTACCATATTTGCTGCTTTCTCTCCATAACCCCATATGCCTTTAAACCTAAATAATTATCCTTTTCTTGAATATATTCAGTGACTGGCCGCCTTAGCCTGATCAGATTGCTACATAAAAAGATTAACTTAGTCTCATTAATTTCATTGACCCCACTGAACACAAAACTGGCCACCACATTTATCACAAAACAAAGGGAGAGCATTTCATAAAATTACGGGGCGATCTAGTTACAGCGCCAGGGATCTGGGTTTGATTCCCCCCTCGGGAGACTGTGTGTGGAGTTTGTACATTCTCCATGGGTTTCCTCCGGGGGCTCCGGTTTCCTCCCACAATTCAAAAGATGTGCAAGTCAGATGAATTGGTCATGCTAAATTGCTCATAGTGTTAATCAGGGGTAATTATAGGATGGGAAAATGGGTTTGGGTGGGTTGTTCTTTGGAGAGTCAGTGTGGGCTTGTTGGGCCAAAGGGCTTGTTTCCAAACTGTAGGGAATCAAATCTAATCTAATCAAATCAAACTAAAATAAACTAAAATAAAATAAAAGGACTGCAGATGCTGGAAACCTGCAACAAAATCAGAAATGGCTGAAGAAACTCAGCAGGTCTGGCAGCATCTGTGGAGAGAAAGTAGAGTTCAGTGATCCTTCTTCAGAACTTCTGAAGATCCTAGTCTGAGAAAAATAAAAAGTGAGTGCCCTTACTAATTGGAAAATCATTCAGGTAACAGCAAAATGCTACACTCCTAGGCTATGCTCTTGTCAGTAAAATTAGGTAAACAGAATAGGTCTAATACAGTACCAGTGAGTGTTTAAATATCAGTTACGAGGTGAGGGCTGGGGAGAGAAGGGGGCAGTAGACTATCAGAGGTGCCTGAAGCCCCATTGCTTCTAATCTACATAAACAAATGATGCCAAATCAATTTTAAGCTTGTCAAATTTTTAGAAGACACTAAAATAGAAAGAGCAGTAGAGCGGAGAATACAGTTAATCATTTGTAGAAGCTTTTAGGTTATGCAAATGGTCAGACAAATAGCTAATGAGACTCAATAATGAATGTGAAGTATTACACATTGAGAGGAAAAGCGTGTGGCAGAAGTAAGCAATGAATGGAATTAGCACAGTGAGATTCAGAAAGGAACCTGGGAATGAAAATAAGTGTATTACTGCCAATATCTAAACAATCTGGCAAGGCTGTTAAATAAGTCAACAGATTGTTCATGTGCAAGGTTAGAATCGAAGAGTGTAAGTTGAACAGAGATTTGGAGTAATGCTTTGTAATCCATGAGTTAGTGCCTACCCAGTATGCAGTTTTCACTATGGTCAACATGTTACACACATTGAGAAAGGCATAGAAAAGAACAAAAAATAATCCAAGCAATAAGGTATGAACAAAAGTTATAAAATCTCAAGGAATACAGCCTCTGCAGAAGGCTAGGAGGATGTTTTAGAAAGATATAAAGTTTAAAAATACATAGACAAGGTAGGGCTGGAGTATCACTTCAAGATAGAATGAGATGCCATTCAAATCAATGAAAACTAAATTTCTTTAATTTCTTTTACTAAAGAGTAAGAGTTTCTTTAAGCTAAAAATTGCTACAAATGGCTTGAGCATTTTGGTTTTGTATTCAAAATGCATGATACAGATACAGAGTCTCAAATCTGGCTGCTGAAAACCTGAACATTTTTATAAGCTGCTGAATATCAATGTAATCATTGTTAAATGAGTTAAATAACTTACCAGAATATTTCAGTTAGGTGGAGCATTGGCACCAGACTAGTTAGCAGAAGTGCACTCTGATCCTTCCCCTCACTCCCAGTGACCCTTGATCCCAACTGACTTGGCTTGGCCTGATTGGCCCAGATGAACTGATGAGACCTAATCCCTGCATTGTGCTTGAAATTCTTTGAAATAGCTGATCCAGTAGTGCTTCTACATATCCGGGAAGCTGCAGCTTGAATGCAGCATAGCCCATGACTAAGCCTTGCTTACCCTTTTTTACATAATTCTTTTTTCAAATTTTGTTTTACTATCATGTATTCATTTTCTTAAATTTTAATAAAATCTAAACTTATTCCCTTGATTTCATGATCTCCTGTTAATTGAACTGAAGTTCCAATGTTTTTCTCTGAAAACCAGCAAGATCTGAAATGTAGCAAGGACTCAGTCCTGAGGCTGCCTGTTTGAGACACTGAACCTAGATGTTCAAAACACAAAGCAGCATTCTGACAGCAATTTTGTCTTTAAAAACTATTTGAGGTCTCATTTAAGAACTGCACTGTGATAGCTCTCCAGTGTCCACACATTGTTTGTATACAAGGTCACGTAAACCCACTTTAAATTAGGAATGTGTGCCAAAAGAAAAGATAGTTAAGAGAAACATCTCATATGATCATCAGCGATTGGCAATCTATACACTGATTTCTGTATTTCAACAGATAAACCAAATAATGTTTGGCTTTACCCCAAAATGAATTAATCCTAAAAATGAATTATATAAAGGTTGATTACTTAACTGGAGCTTTGTTCACTCTTTTAATACAAATCTACATACAAACAAGAATGCCATTAGGGGCAGAATCCCCCGAGTGTACTGCTGTTTAAATTTTGACAATGCACTTTAGGTTATTTTCCCCACAGTAATTTTAACACTCAGCATCATTGAGCAGGTCTCCAGCTCTTTGTCTTTACATGCAATGCAATAAAATGGGATAATTGAGATCAAAGTATTCCAGTCCAATTTTAGTGTAAATATTGTTGAACAGTGATTAAACCATAGTGTACAGTTAAACATGTTTGTAAACTTTAAAAGCATTGGCATTAAAATACTTCCAACCACACCAGTGAGACATAGTGGAAGTTACCTAGGAAGAACTTAAGTACAGTTGAACTTTATTAAAACCTGTCTAGAGTAAACATCCAGCATTCACACACAAGGAAATATGTTATTAGGACTAAATGCTGGAGACAGATCTTTGCGATTATGTATTTTAAGAACCTGGAGTTTTACAACATTGAAAAACATATCCACCAAGAAGCTCAGGAGAGTAATGCTTTAAAACATAAATCATGATATTCCAAGCAGATGAATTAGACACCCAAGGAATCAGTATAGTCACTGCTAAATACATCATGAAAGCAAAATAATGTCTGGTGAAGTTTTTGAACTTTACATATTCATGTGTTTTCAAAAAACAAATTCCCAAAATATAGGTCTACGATTTTCAAATTTGAGCTGTGTACGTAAAAGTAAGATGTGTTACAGAACTTTATAAAAGTTATGGCACAGCCAATCCAGTCGATACGGGCCAAAAACAAAACTAGTCACCTATTCTGATACCACATTCCAGTCCCTGGTCTGTGAGCCTTGTAACTTGCAGCATACCAGGTGCAGATCCAAGCTCCTTTTAGATGAGTGTTAGTTGAGGGTTTCTTCCTCCAGCATACAGTGGACTGCAGACATGCACTAACCTCTGGGTGAAAACGTCTTTCCTCATGCCCCCTCTAATTCTTCTACCAACCATGTTAAATTGATGACCTCTCCACTAGGGAAAGCAGGTCTTCGCTGTCCACTTTATCTAAGCCTCTCATTATTTTTTACACCACAATGAAGTTCTCTTAACTTCCTCTTTCACAATGAAAACCACCCTAACTATCCGATCTTTCCTCATAGCTGCAATTTCAAGTCCTGGCAACATTCTTGCAAATCTCCCCTGCACTGTCTCTAATGTAAGATTTTGAAATTCATTCTAACTTTAATTGTAACTGTATCAATTACATCCTTCCTCTAATGTAGTGACTAAAACCGTACACAAATTTTCAGCTGTGGTCTAAATGACGCTTTATACAGCTCCCGGTAGTACATTAAGGTAAGAAACAATATTTTCTTAATAAAACTGACAATCCTGACTAATTCATGCCTTTCTAAATGTCAATTTATTTTTTCTCTTGCAGTTCATTCCAATAAATTGCTCACTACTGACATCAGACAGACTAGAGTATAACCATTTGCCTCACACCCCTTTTAAACATCTGCAGCAGTGGTTCACGTTTCCAAAAGAGGCCTGATGACTTTGGTCATGCCGTTTTCCAATGCCAAGAAATAGAAACTTTGCAGTTATTGACCTTCTGCAATTGATTGACCATCTTCAGCTAGTACACTAGCTTCTGATGCATTAATGAGATCTTTCTAACATTGAGGATTGATGTTGAAATTGGGTTGATGTCTGCCTGGAAGTCTCTCATGGGTTAGGAAAGAAATTTGCTACACAAATGACATTTTTATAATACAGAAATGAAGGTGTCTTTAATAAGGTTCCTTACTGATGACACTTGCCCATGTGTGGATCTTCAGTATATTGCCAGTATCAATGCTCAGTGCTGATACCATGTTGCATTCCTTGTCCAAGAGTACTGCACATGTTCTAAAGATTGGATACTCTGCCTTTACCAAAATTGAGAGTTACACAGTAGAGGCAAAGTATCTCATTCCCAGTTTCTGACCTGTTATTCATTTAGACAGTATTTCGATAATCTGCTGAGCACATAATCGATGAATACCAGATGGAAGGCCACCCATGTCTGCACTACATCTTTCCCAATGATTCTGACAACACTTCCACTGGGGCTCCTATACCTTCTATGAAACAAGGTAGACAAAATGAGACAGCTCAAAAATTCTTGTAGAGTTTCTCAGAGCTGGGGAGTTCTGAACCTGTTCTGAACAGAGGGTTAAGATTAATTCCCATACACATGTTTATTCTTAGGATGCGAGCTTTGCTGGAAAGGCCACCGTTTATGACCCATCCTTAACTGCCCCTCAGATGATAATGTGAGCTACTTCCCTGAACCACTGCAATCCATGCACCCAGAGTGCTTTAATCTCAGTGAGCCTTGAATGAGACTTTAACAGGCTTGATTTGCTGAAATCGAAGACACTAGATTAATGAACTACTAATCACCAATACAAGAAAGGCATATCTGTCACCCTCTGAAGCAGCAGCTGTAACAAACAAGTATACAGTCATAGAGATATACAGCATGGAATCAGACCGTTCAGTCCAACTCGTCCATGCCAACCAGATGTCCTAAATTAATGTAGTCTCATTTACCACCACATGGCCCATATCCCTCTACACCCTTTCTATTCATATGCCTATCCAGATACCTCTTCAACATTGTAACTGTCCCAGCCCCCACCACTTCCTCTGACAACTCATTCCATACACTCACCATCTTTTGCGTGAAAAAGTTGCCCCTCAGGTCCCTTTTAAATATTTCCCCTCTCACCTTAAATCTATGTCCTCTGGTTTTGGGCTCCCCTACCCCAGGGAAAAGATTTTTCTATATACCCTATCCATGATTTTATAAACCTCTAAAAGTTCACCCCTCAGCCTCTGATGCTCCAGGGAAAACAATCCCAACCTATTCAGCCTTTCCCCACAGCACAAACCCTCCAATGCTGGCAACATCCTTTTAAATCTTTTCTGAATCCTGTCAAGTTTCACAAAATCCTTCCTATAGCAGTGAGAGCAGTTGAATCTCTTTTCATTTGAAGAAAGAAGGTTGAGAAGCACCCTAATAGATGTTTTTAAAATACTAAAAGATTTTCGCAGAATGTTTTCTCTTGTGGGAAGAGCATGACTAAAAGCCATCAGTAAGAGATGGTCAGTAAGATGTCCAACAGGGAATTCAGAAGAAATGTTTTCACCAAAAGAATGGTCAGAATGTGGAACCCAATACCATATGCAATTGAAGGAAAGTTAGGCAAACTTATGAGGGAGAAGGGAATAGCTGATAATGATTGCATATTTAGAGGAGAAGCAATGGGAGAAGTCAGAACAGAAAATAAATACCAGCATGGACAGGATGGGCAAAATGGCCTGCTGGTGTGTTGCATGTTCAATGTAATTCTCTTCAAATGATGCTGAAAGTCAGCTGAACTGTGGGAAACTCAGCTATTGTGAAAATCAAAACACATGCCCTCAGAGATGTTTTGCCTTCCCTCATGGGATAAAGAAAATTTCTAGTTGTATGCACAGCTTAAACAATGAAAAGAGCGAGAATTCATAAAGCACTATAAAATGAAATACATTGAGATGATGGTGGGGCATAAAGTCAGGAATGTGTCATATGTACTCATCGAATTTGGCCAATGAGATCCAGTTGGAGACGGTTATGATGAAAAGGACTATCCTGCTTTTTGACTTTTAAAGCGTTAATATAATATATGAAAAGGATGACTGGAGATTTCTGTAAACATCAGGTGTAGGTATACACACATCTGGTTTTTCTAAATAAAGTGTTAGTGAAGATTGGTAGCATAGACAGGGTAAACAAAACCTTGGATGTAGATGCATAAGTAAAATGTATTTCTATCACATTTTGATTGAGTATACAAATAATTGCAATGACAATGATACAAACATGATGGTTACAATAATTAGAATTTTGTTAACAACCATTTTTCCTACTCACCTATATTACTAAATGGACAATTGAGGAGTAGATGATAAATCAATTTGAAACAGTTGGAGCTTGGGATGACTTGTTTGTGCAAGTAGTCAGAAGGGGATGCTATATGTTATTCTATACTTTATTGGTAAAGAAGTGGAGTCCTGGGCAGCTTATCCAATACGAAGTGCTTCTGACAGCAATGGACACACATTTAACATTGTTAAAACTGATATCAGCTGTATAAGGTTTTAGTAGTTTTATTATGAGGGTACTGGCAATTTGTAACTGTACATCTGAAGAATTAAATTATAAGACAACTGTAGAGCACTTTAGCTTTAATAGAAAGAGGTGGACCAAACCATTTGACAGTTTGGATTAAATGAGAGCAACTGAAAACCGTTTTAGTTTTCAGTCCTATTTGGTCTGTTACAGCACTCAATCCCAATATGAGGTTCTTGAGCAGGTGCAGTAATACAAACCTCTGAATAACACTTGTTGTTCCATTGCAGTGGAACATCTGTTAAATAACTTTTTGTAGGTTGCCAAAAGAATGCCTCAGATCCACAAAAGCCTTATCAGGCACAAAAAAAAATCTTAACTGTAGCAGTGGTTCTACGCAGCTAATATTTAGCAGCCTAGGTACTTTTACTTGTTGAAAACAGAATATTGTGGAGAGTAAAAGGATTAGCAAGACATTTTTGATAAATATTCTGTTACACAAATAATGATGAAATTAAAATAATACAAAGGGAGTTGTTCAGCCAGTAGTTCAAAAGCATTGCAGAGGAAACTGGTAAAAGAGACGTGAACAGAGGGTGATGTTAATTGAGCTTACTTCAGAATGATGAAGGAGTTTGAGTGGAGAGATAGACTAGTTGTACCAATGGCATGTTTGGGTCCTGTATATTTTATATAGGTTTACAAGTGAACTCAGTCTGCCAACAAGATAAATTCTTTCACTGGGAAATGCTTTCTGTCTTGTTGCATCGCAAGTATAAAAAAATCTGATCTAACATAATCCAAGTCTGACAATGCCATTACAGATTGGGATAGGTTGGATAGAAATGCAGACATTTCAGCTAATCCATGTTCCACCTTTATTTTGTGTGACGCACCTACTAAAGCAGGCAGTGTGATCCAGGATGAAGAGCAAACCAGGGAAGTTTGAAAGTTTAATAAAAACTTACACAACGGAAATGGTTAGAATCATAGAATTCCTACAGTGCATTCGGTCCATTGAGTCTGCACTCACCCTATGAAGACAATCTCACCCAGACCCACCCCTGTAACCGTGCATGGGGGTTCATCCATGGCTACTTCACCCAGCTTGCACATCCTGCACACTACAGGGCAAAGATTAGCATTTTTAGCCAAACCATCTAGTCTGCACATCTTAGGACTGTGGGAAGAAACCAGAGCACCAGAAGGAAACCCATGCAGACACAGGGAGAATGTGCAAATTCCACACAGACAATTGCCTAAAGCTGGAATCGAACCCAGGTCCCTGACGGTGTGAGGCAGCATCACTAAAAACTTAGCCATCACGCTGTCCTTAGCCGGAAATAAAATTAATTAATCTAAGGATGAAATGGGTATGAATCAAGAGCAGAGAGCAAACAGAATAAAAAAAGCTAAAGTATTCACTTTAGTTTCTTACAGTTAAGATTTTGTGCTAAGTGCAGTCTTGTCACATCTCGATGTGAGAAACCTTTGCAATGAAACTGTAAAACACACTATTCTGAATACCTTAGGTATACATAAGTAACAACCTGTATTTACATAATGTCTTTAAGATAATTAAAATATCCCTAAGCACTTCACAGGAATATTACCGAACACAATTTCACATTCAGGCAAATGACCAAAAGCTTGGTCAAAGTGCATCTTGAAGAAAGTGAAGTAGGAAGGAAGGCAGACATAGGAAGGAAATTCACGGCCATAGGGCCGAGGTCACTGAAAGCATGGCCATGAATGGTGGCATGATTAAATCGAGGGGGGGGGGGGTTTCATCCCAGAATTAGAGGAGTCAATACCTTGGTGGGTTGTAAAACTGAGTTGAAAAGTGTAGCGCTGGAAAAGCACAGCAGGTCAGGCAGCATCCGAACAGCAGCTGAATGGACGTTTTGGGCTTGTGCTTTTCCAGCGCCACACCTTTCAGCTCTGACTCTGCAGTCCTCACTTTCTCCGGGTTGTAAGCTCCTTGCAGTACTAGGGGGAGGCAAACTGGGAAAGGATCTAAAAACAAGGATGATAATTTTAAACTCAACGCTTAACTGCAAACCAAGGCTTGCCGGCAGGTTGAGAAAATTTCAGCCTACCTGCACATCAAAAATTTCAGCTTTAACATAGTGCTGAAACAATTCTTGAATTTCCAATTTAAATAGTCATATTATGCAATATCAGTAGGGATGCTCATGGTGAGTGCTGATTGACGTCTTCCTGTATGACTTATTCTCTTCAAATTACCTGGTAATTTCCTCAATTTGTTATATTTTTGCCTATATCGCAGTCACCCATCGTTATGTAAATATAAGCTGTTAAAATAAATGTGTTTGTTAGGTATCATACATGAAAACACAGCCTGGATTCCAAAGTGTAAAGCATAACAAAAATCACATCTGATCCTATATTCAGACTGGACAAATGTATGCTCTATTCACTCCCATGATGGGCCAGTTGACTGTTAATATCCCTGAGAATACATACCGTTTGGCACAGCAAGTTGTGAAGGTTGCACCAAGTGCTGTTGGGAGACAGGCCCAAATACTTCATCGGTAGCAGTGTTCGACTGCTGTAAAGCTATTTCAACTTCTTCATCTGTTAGACCTAGGTAGAGAAAAATGTAAGAGTCTTAAAATAACAATGAGCCTGTGTAAGGTTAAGGTTAAAACCGATAGTGCACACAAAAGGAACGGAAACAAAAAGATTGCCCAAACTTATTTTTGGAAATCAAATATTGCTCATTGCAAGATATTCCATTTGAATGCCAATGCAATGAATTATTGAGAGATGCAGGATTCTCACAAAAAAGTCATACTGTATTCTTTGGTTTAAATGACATATCTGGACATCACTATGTTCTTCACCAAACTATTAGAATAATAGTGAGAAGCTTGAAAAGTTTTCAATGGTTTGAAAATTCAACCTCTTTGGAGTACTCAAGTACCAAAACATTTTAAATATTCATTTTGATATTCCAGTTAATTTGTTCCAATCAATTCAAATTATTTGTATCATTTCATTCTTTGAGATGAATACAGGCAAGCAGTAGGAAATCAAATTGCTGAAAGCATGTATCCCTCCCCAACCTATTTTCAATCTCACCCAAAATAACACAGCTACGCCTCACAGATTCAACATGAAGGATGACTTCAAAAGGGGATGTAAAAAATGCTAAATATCTAAAATTCAACCTGTTTCTTTCCAATTTTGAAAGAGTTGGAGGAACAAACCGCTTGCCATTTGTGGTTTGGTCATATGAGACTGCATGCCTTAGAGCTGACCAGTTTTTTCAAGTTAACCCCAGCCTGTTTCAGGAAATCAGGCAGGTAAAGGCACTCATCTGCTGCAACCAGTTTACCCGCTTCACCCACTGCTTGTAACTGAACACCCTAATTCAACTATTCCAACTTTCCCCAGAGATCCATCTCATAACCCAAATGATCCCTCCAATTTCTCTTCATTGGACGCATAGCCAGAGGTGTGCGTGCTGCAGTTTGTTGCACTGCATGCTTTCTATCATAGATAAGAGCGCACCATGAAGAATGATCGCTTGTGTGTGACAATTGTGTTCTCTGTATGGCACATTCTCAGTTACTACATGGCTACAAACCTGCACAGCGTAAAGGAAGCACTGCCCCTGACCCTGACACTCAATCTCCCATCTGGACTCTCATCCTCCATCCCGCTCCTAGATTGCAGTCTGATGTAGAAAACTCATATGCCAGGAAAAAAAGAACAAAACAAATAGTACTTAGCTCCTGACAGTATATACTTGCAGGTGTTGCAGCTGCAAAATTCCCCTACTGAGTCTCTGAGAGATAAAATTAGGCCCCAGGTCTCTGAGTTGACAGCCCAAAACACAGGAGTTTTACAGACCATGTCATCTCAGACAGCACAGCATTAATAAAAACATAGCACATTGTATTTCGCATATCAACCTCAACTGGCAATTTGCATATATAAAGTGCAGAATTAAAATGAATATAAGATTATTGGAATAAGTCAGAATGTTCCCAAATCCTTTAACAGAAATAATAGATACCTTGGAGTGATTATAGGACTGCAATCTCATCAATGACTGCAGAAACCACAACAGCTGTGATAGGAATTTATATTACATACATATTGCTAGTGTTATACATGAAAACAGAAATAACCCATCCTAATTATTTTCAGGAATCAAATACTTCTCAGAACTTTGAGGTAATATTGCTGCCTTAAAAACATTAGATTTTATTTTATGCAATTTACAGATTGAAGCTGTTTTGTCCCTTCCCTCCCTCGGTTCAAGTTTCAGTGTCTGCCCTAGTACCGATTAACAACAGTTAGCATGCCCTCTGATCCATGATGAACATCCATTCTGAAGGAATGGCAACTGTGGCATAACCATTATGAATGCAGAGACTGATAGTCAAAATGATTACTGGGAAATAACGGTATTCACATTACAATATAACTACACGCAACAGGATCTGAAGGAATATATTGAATTATAATTTACCCATATCTTATTTAGCACAAAGTTATCAAAACAGAAACCCCGTATGACACTGTTATATAACACCATAAACCCAGGGGAAAACTGTTCAGGAAAATAACAGATCAGAAAGCAAGAAATAAAACTAGCTGAAAATCCCAGTTGGTAGATTGAAAACTGCCCCCTCGCTACCCAATACAGTTTGTCAAAACTCTGAATGTTCACATCCCAAATATTTTAAACACATTCATTTTAAATTACTACTTCACATACATTAATACAGAATTGATAAGCTTACTAGAACTAGATAAAAACATTCTTTACACTTTCATTATCGAATAACAACTCAAATACATTTCCAGCACTTATTGAAAAAGAATATTTTACATATGCTTTATTATTCTGCACTTCAATGACATATTAAAATTGAAAGTTCCATTAGGTAAATTGCTTAAATCCTGCAAAAATCAAAAGGCGACGGATGGTTCATTATAATCTTTCTAATTTTAGATATCAAAGGCTATGTTCAGAATTTTCACATGAACTATCAGTATTCACCATTGTTACCACTCTGATTATTTCAGGATTTAGTACAAGCAGAGATGAAGCTGGAAATCCCAAACTTGCGATCAGCCATTTCCTGCTCCACCACAGGCTGCCCAACTCTCTCCGAGGTCAACAGCAAGCAACCTTGTTTCACCACTGACTGCTAAATCCAGGCTGTTTACTTGCAACTTGAAAGACAAGAAACAGCAAAGAAACACAGGTCTAGATACTCTAACCTAAACCATACAAACTGTGCAAACCCTTTCAAAGGCTAATAGCATGCTGGCCTTCATAACAAGAGGGATTGAGTATAGAAGCAAAGAGGTTCTTCTGCAGCTGTACAGGGCCCTGGTGAGACCACACCTGGAGTATTGTGTGCAGTTCTGGTCTCCAAATTTGAGGAAAGACATTCTGGCTATTAAGGGAGTGCAGCGTAGGTTCACGAGGTCAATTCCTGGAATGGCGGGACTACCTTACGCTGAAAGACTGGAGCAACTGGGCTTGTATACCCTTGAGTTTAGAAGACTGAGAGGGGATCTGATTGAGACATATAAGATTATTAAAGGATTGGACACTCTGGAGGCAGGAAACATGTTTCTGCTGATGGGTGAGTGTCGAACCAGAGGACACAGCTTAAAAATACGGGGTAGACCATTTAGGACAGAGATGAGGAGAAACTTCTTCACCCAGAGAGTGGTGGCTGTGTGGAATGCTCTGCCCCAGAGGGCAGTGGAGGCCCAGTCTCTGGATTCATTTATGAAAGAGTTGGATAGAGCTCTCAAGGATAGTGGAATCAAGGGTTATGGAGATAAGGCAGGAACAGGATAGTGATTAAGGATGATCAACCATGATTATATTGAATGGTGGTGCAGGCTCGAAGGGCAGAATGGCCTACTCCTGCACCTTGTCTACTGTCTAAATCTCCTCAGTACACAAGTATCCTTATTTGTATCTGCAAAGAATTGAACTAGTACATTGAAGCTTTTTTCCTTTCTCACTCCCTCAAAAAGAATGAATGATTCTATAGTCCACACTCTTTTTAGGTATTCATTTCAATAAACATTTACTTGTCCAGCATTGGGCCATTAGTATTTAGATTTTACCACCCACTTCCCATTGGAAATTAAAGAGCAGAACAGTTGATAGGAATATTCATCATTACTCTGACATGCTAATGGCAACCAAATATGACAGTGCTAGAGCAGAGAAAACACATCGCTATCAACGGGGTTGTGCTTTAGTTGAACAACACATGGACATATAAAATCTGGACACATTCTTGGGAATTATGACAGATTGAGAAGCAAAGGACAGCCCTTTGCTCTGTTACTGATTGTGAGTCAGGAAGTCAAGTCAGATGCTCTCAAGAATTCCTCTACTGCCATCATGAAATCTAAATGACAGATCATTAATTTCTCATCAATTGCTGAGATCTTGATCGAATGCCTCTAGTTTCCCAAGTGACAGCAAAGGGGTAACAAATCTGCTTTTATTGACCAGCCCATATTTACTAACATTGAAGTGGATTTATTAATGAGAAGGGATGGTACAAGATTGAAACACACCACTCACCAGTCTTAGTCTTTTCATCTTTCACACGAGTTTATTGGTATGTTACAATGTGGATTAGTGAGATTGGATTTATTTTTTTCCAAATTCTGCTAAGTCTCTGAGAGGAGGATTTTCAAACCATTTCCTCCCGTGGAGGCAGGAAGGTTACCCCTCCAAAATTGTAAGTAATAACCTGTACCTCAGACGCTGAATTTGGAGCAGCTTTCCAAAACTATTGCTGAGCAACACAGCAGCTCAAGTCAGGCAACAGAACCACTTAAACTTAAATTTGCGTAGTTATGGTGGACATAAGATTCTGAGTACTATGTTCAGACTGAACAGAGCGGAGCACGGACAGGGCATGATTCAAAAGTTATATTCCTCTTTGATTCGTGCAATCAGGAAAAGAGGAGTTGCACTTGCAAAATGCACACAAGCAATTTGGGCCATAGCCATTCTGGCTGCCCTCCCTTCTCCAGGCATTGGGGTTGCACTGTTTCATTTCAGATAGCCAGCAGTGAAGAACAGCACACAAGCCTAGTCTTTACACCGTTCGTAACTTTTCATTTACAGAGATATGAATTGCAGACATGCACATCAAAAAGCAATGACCGCAGTTAATGTACTCCTATGCCTAGAAGCACACGAGTTCCCAGTTAATGTCCTCCACTTGAATACACTTAAATACTGAATTAATGGTGAATTAGTATCTACCTGACTCCAAGGGCTCTTGCTGCACAGTGGGAGTCCACCTGCCTTTCGGCAAGGTCTGGGTTCAAGTCCCACCTCAGCGTGTTACGCGTTATGTTACAATGACTTTAAAAAACATGTCTACCTGACAAAGATAACTTCTGTGAGCTCCCAGTCAGGAGGCTGCCTGACCATCAACTGTTATACAGATGTGCATGGTATCCAGCTCTCAGAATGGTCCTGAAAATGGACAGGTTCACTCAGGAAAAATTCATTCTACTATTCCCAGATGTCTTAAATTAGCTCCTGGTCAATATTCCTAATGACCAATAGTGATACCAGGAAGTCAAAAACCAAAAGGAATTTTTTTTTTACAATAAAAAATTGCATTTATCAGTACTTGATAGAGTATTCATGGTAGCAGGTCCTTGAAATAACTGAGGTAGGCTAGTATTTAGTATAGCCATTAAGCACTTACATTAAGGTAGAAATAATGGGCATGAACTTCATCACTCTTAAGCTAATAGGGTCTTTGCTCTTTGCTGGTCTTTGTGGTATAAACTCTGCATCCCATTGCTACCTATCATGTATCGCCTATTTATTCTGAAAATATTTATAATGCACTATAAACACTTAACTCTCACAAATTCACTCAATAGCATCCATTAAAACTTCAACCTGAAGCACTAAGGCACTGCACCACTCAGAAAATTGACTTTCTCATTTCACTTTACAATTCATTTAAATAGATATGACAAAATCCACCTTTCAGACAGTGTTAACCGGAACTGAACAAGCTACTATAATTTCCAGATTTGATGCCTCTAAAATGATACAGTACCAAAGACACTAGTATTGATAACTTGATGGTGGCTTTCCTTCTCCATTTCCGGGCAATTTCAAATACTCTCAGTTTTGAATTTTCTCCTGAAGTCTTCTGCAAGATCATTTTCTTCCTGTTCCAAATCAAATTTGTGTCAAACTCAATGTCATCTTGGAATTGTCTAGCACCTTCTCTGGATCTAAACTCCTGAAAGCACATTGAAGGAATTGTGGGGTGGATGGTTAAAGCTTGGGGCAAGGTTAAAGATAAATGGAAGGTACAGACACATATGATCATGGAAATGGAAATAGCCAGTGCTGATGATGAGCCAAATTAAAGTTGGAAGCTCAGTTCAGAATTAAACAGCATGATTCAGCCAGATCATTCAGTTCTTATTCTATAAGGCGGCATAAGAGTTAAATGTTAGACTTCTGCAATAAAAACAGAACTTCAAAAAAAATTTTACCTACAACTGTCCCTCCTGATAAACATCTCCAAACTTTTCAATTACACAACAAAGGTACAAGAAACATCTTAATTTTCAGTCTATGCAATCTAAACAAGTGACAATTTATACTTAAGTGTCCAAATCACACCATGGGGCTCTTGGAGAACAGCAGTAGTGCCCCTACCCCTGAGCCATGGGCCTAAGTTGAAGTCCCACCTGCTTCAGAGTGTGTAATAACATGTCAGTCCAGGTTGATGAGAAAATATCTCCAAAGCAAGTAAATTTTAAATGTGGTTAAAAATGGCCTCAAAAACATTCCATTAACAAACTTAAAGTGAATACATTCTGTGCCTTGCTGTCTTCAGTTACTACACAAGGAAAAACATAGGACCTCAACTCTATTTTGAGAAAAATGGAATACATAATTGTATTACTAATGGACATATATACACAAAACTTAAGAGCATCTAATAGTTAAGCATTAACATCATTTGACACATCTGGAAGTTAAAGAAAGAAGGACTTGCATTTATATAGCATCTTTTGTGACCCAAAGTGTAAAGCATTTTCAGTCAATGAAGTACCTTTTGAAATGTATATCTCCTCATGTAGGAAATGCAGCTGTCAATCTTATGCACACAAAGATCACAGAACAGCATTAACCTCACTTTTTTGCATGTTAATAGAGTGATAAATATTTAGCAGAATACCAGGGATAACAACTTCTATTTCTCTAAACTGTATCACGGGATCTTTTACAACTTCAACAGTGCAACACTCCCTCAGTATTCCTCAGGAGTGTCAGCTTTACTTATTATGTGGAAGTTCTGGAATAAAATCCATTGATCTTGGGGTGAAAGGGATGCCAATTGCGCCACGGCCATCACAAGCTATCTCACATTCTATGAAAAGACACAGGGAAGCTACATTAAAATATTACAGCTAAGTTTTACTGCAGAGTTTCCAGCATCCTCACCCACATCGAGAGCTAACTGAAAGCAAAATAAATGCAACTTGAAATTCTACATCTCCGCATCCCTCCCCTAAGCACAAGTGCCTGAAGTATCTTCCTCAGTAAACTGCACATTAACTATCCTGTTAGTTAAAGTACTCCCTTAAATAAAGGCAATACTCAAGGGGATAGTCTGACATGCATAACAAATCCAAAAGCAGCTCAATTGTAGCTCAGCCAACAGAAGAAACCCATGCTGCAGGGCAAGAACAAAAAGGTCAGGCTTTTCCCCTTTTGTGGGAAAAACTGTTCCACAAGGCATTCTACATAGCAGGCCCAGCTAAAGACTGATAGATAACCTTGTGCATGAGATTCTCCAAGTGAAAGTACCCATTAGCTAGAATTTAGAGAGCATGACGATAGTCCTCTAACCACGACAACCTGATTCCTTCAGCAGAATAATTTAGTACCACACATCCTGTACAATATAGATTTAAACCTTGCTGAGAGTCTGTTAGCAGGCTGCAACATACTTGAGGGTTCTTCAGAAATTAAAATGATCAAAATCCAAAATGAGGAATAGACTGTTATCTATTATATACTATAAACATTTTCCCGCTGTTTCCGATTTCATCCAAATATTGCCATTTATTTCATTTGTCATTTATGGGATCCAGCTGTGCATAAAATGGTTGCCACGCTTGCCTACATTAGAATAATTAAAACAAAAATCAGTAATTCACTCAAAATGAAGTACTTTTGAGGACATGATAAATGTTAATTCTTCAAGTATGTTGTAGCGAAGAACATTGTCTGTTGTTTCAGTGATTTGAGACCAAGTTTACACATTTACTAAATCATTACCTCTGCATAGCTGGAGGAGCCCTGACAAAATAATGCCATGAGATATGAGGGGAGAGGGGAGCTTAAACCCAAAGTTGCTAGGAAGCTTTACAGTCCTAGAGTCATACAGCATGGAAACAGACCCTTTGGTCCAAGTCAATATGTTATAATTAAGTTACCACTTCAGAAGGCCATGAAAGTAAATATCTCAAAGATATTGATCATTTCACATCCTGTTAGTTACATAGTTCTAAAAGAGTGCAGGTTGAAAAACACAGAATCACTGATAATCAAACAGCATTTTCCAGAAATAGCACAAACAAAAAATACTGTCAAAGGACAACATTTCTCTGAATTGGAAGTGCTATTAAAGGTGCCCCTGCAGGTGAATACATTTTAAATAAGTTTGCACTAAATAAAATTTAAGATATATTTTTCTATAAATAACTTTGACATGTTTAATTAACATAAGAAAATAGAAGCAAGTGCAGGCTATTTAGTTGTTTTAGCCTGCTCCAACTCGCAATTTGATAGTTTCTTTATTCATCCATGGAATGTGATGTTGCTGACAAGAGCAGTGATTGCTGCTCATTGCCCTTGAGAGCTAACCTCGTTGATATGGTTTTGGAGTCACATGCAGCTCAGACCAGTTAAGGACAGCAGGTTTTCACATCTAAAGGACATTAGTGAACCAGATGGGCAATTGTGACAAGTGATGACAGGCTCATGGTCATTATCACTGAAACTAACTTTCAATTCCAGATTTATTAACTGAATTTAAATTCCACCACCTGCAACATCGTCATTCTGTTGAAAGCTCCTACTGTAACCCCGTCTTGCCAAGCAAGACCCACATCCCTCACCTTCCCTTGTTATTCAAAAGTTAACTGATGTGACTGGAATATGTTCTATGACTGGGATAGAAAATTTCAAGGATCCACATCCTTTGAGTGAAGAAAAGTTTACCTCATCCCACAACTTCAAACACAAAAACCAAAACTCTACTGAACATTAGCACAAACACCGAAGTGTCAAGGAAGTCAGTACAACCAGAGATGAGAACAAGTTGGACTTTGATTCAAAGCCAAGGCATAAAAAGATAATTTCACTATGAGTATTAAATCTAACCAATACATTCTAGCAAAATGGATGCCATCTCTTTAATACAAAACAATTCTGCTGTTCATTATACTGCATTATTTTAGCTGCTGATATGTTAAAGGCTCTGTTTATGGTCGCCTGTATCACCAGATGCAGAATTGAGGTATTCGGTGACCTTGTTCTTCTCACCGGGGCATGAAATTACAGTTGTGACACCTTGGTATTACAGTCATAAATACTGCAAACTGCATACCTTACAGCTATATATACACATTTTCTATTGTCTTCAAACATAAACCTGACCAGTATTTATTTAAAAGGGGGCGAAATTGCAAAACAAAGAATTTATTGCTCTATTTTCTTTCCTTATTCCATTCCCACAAAAGTTATTTTTTAAATTAGCAACACAGTATTACACAATATTCTATTAACCCTGCCCACTCCAGCATCTATGGTCACAAACGCTATTATAATCTGTTTGATTTGTGTTACATACAAGGTTTTAGGACCATATTCCGTAACATACTTATCAAATTGATTTAAGAAGAAATCTGCAATCTTTGACAAATTCAAATAACAATTCAAATTTTAGAAAATAAAGTCCTTTGAAATGACAATATTCCCCATATTTTAATTCCAAGTTCATATCCTTTCTGTGCCTTCATACCATAACACCATCCTTTGGTGAGGCAGTGTGAAAAAATTCAACAATACACCTTCACATTACCTAACAGCAACTTCAGACTGCTGAACAAGGTAAATCTCTTGCTAATCTGGTTTATTATATTATGGCAAACATGCTATACCTGAAACACACCAAGGAACACATCAAACTAGGATATATATATATATATATATATATATATATAAACTTTTATAAAACCTCTGAAAGGTTAGGATTTTTCCCACTTCAGCCATAAAAGTTAATATCTACCACGTTTTTATGCAAAAAATAAATAAACATGAAATGCCATACCAGAGGCCACAGTAGTATCAAACTCCATACAACTTCATACATGGAAAAAAATGAAGAACTTTTAAAGGTGTATTTATTATTTTTAAAATAATAAAAGCTAAAAATCTAAGGAGGAAGGTCAGAGGGATGGGATTAAGTAAATTAAATTTCAGAGAATACAAGCAAAATACTGTGAATGCTGGAAATCTGACACAAATGCTTAAAAAGCTGCAGAAACTCAGCAGGTCTGGCGGCATCTTTGGAGCGAAAAATGGAGGCAACATTTCGAGTCCAATATGACTCTTCTTCAGAAATCATTTTTAATAGGATGTTCCAGAGAGTCAGCCAGAACTAGTGGGTTAAAGAACCTCATTTTATATTGCAAATTTTACACTTCAATTCAAAGAATATTTAAAAACTTAAAAATGTGTGTGTAGCTTATATTTCATATAGAGAAAGCAGGAAGGAATAGTGTATCTTTAATTGAATAGTTGTGCTTTTATTGCAATTTTTAATATGAATAATAAACTCCAATTGTACAAAGTATAACACAGTGTCTTTCAATTACTTCCACTTCTGCTGAGAAAATTGATTTTTGACATTTTTGCCATTTGTTAAAATCAAATTCAGCCCATCTACATTTGCTCAATGCAATTACAATTCACTGGCCATTTTTATTAAAAATTATTTAAAATATTATTTAAAGCAAAAACAATTTATAAGTACATCTTACACCATTCTGAAGCATCAGTATTTCATTCAACAGAACTGTACATCATGTACTAAATTTACTCATTACAAATACAAATCAATTTGTAGCTATCTTCAACCAGAATGGCATTCAAGCTTCCCTACAAAATGCACAATAAAAGAACAGCATCGTGAGAATAACTATGACATTACAAGGATATTTCTCTTTTGTAATTGATTTCTATTCAAGTAAGTTATCTATCTCGCTTGCAATTACCTCCTTCTCATCTTTTTTACTTCCCAACATCCTAATCTATCTCTGTAACCCAATTTTTTAAACTTTTCAGTGATTTGCAACTTTACAAAAAGAGTTCAGGACAGGGAAGAAAAAATATTAATTACTGTATTACTTATAATTGAACTATCAACAGGACATGTTTATAAATCATAGGGTGGCACGGTGGCTAGCACTTCTGCCTCTCAGCACTAGGGATGTGGGTTCGATTCCAGCCTTGGGTGACTGTCTGTGTGGAGCTTGCACATTTTTCCCATGCCTGCGTGGATTTCCTCTGGGCGCTTCTGTTTCCTTCCATAGTCCAAAGATGTGCAGATTAAGTGGATTGGTCATGCTAAATTGCCCAGTGCCTGGGGATGTGGAGGCGAGATGGATTAGCCATGGAAAATGCAGGGTTACAGGGATAGGGTGAGGGGATAGGTCTAGGTAGGATCTGTTCAGAGAATTGTGTGGATTCAATGGGCCAAATGGCCTTACTTCCACACTGTAGGGATTCAATGATCTCATTGAATGCATTTTGCGTACTTTCCTGATAAATACAGTGCACATAATACATAAAGTATCTATTGTAAAAAGACTAAAGGGCAAACAAAATATAAGTAGAATACAAAAAAAGTCTACTAAAGTTATCCCCATTCCAGCAAGTGATGGCATTTACTATTATCCCTTTAGCAATGCAAAGCTCTCCAACAAGATGCATTTAAAACATTTCAAGCTTAGTAAATAAAATAGAGAATGCTGAGATATATAGGGAGAGACCAAAGGAAGTGAAGGAAAGAATGGTAATGATGCTTCTTAAAAGAGAAAGACAACTTGCATATGTAAAGCATGTATGATGTCTTTAGAACAATCAAAACATTTTACTGCCAACAAATTACTTTTGAAACATTCGAAAACTGTTGTTTGCCGACAATGATTGCCGTAATTTGTCCACAGAAAGGTGGCAAAAACAGCACTGACGAATGACCAGATAATCTGTGCCTGCAGGAGTAATGTACGTGGGAAATCATGTCTCACAAACTTGACTGAGTTTTTTGAAGAAGTAACAAAGAAGATTGATGAGGGCAGAGTAGTAGATGTGATCTATATGGACTTCAGTAAGGCGTTCGACAAGATTCCCCATGGGAGACTGATTAGCAAGGTTAGATCTCATGGAATAAAGGGAGAACTAGCCATTTGGATACAGAACTGGCTCAAAGGTAGAAGACAGAGGGTGATGGTGGAGGATTGTTTTTCAGACTGGAGGCCTGTGACCAGTGGAGTGCCACAAGGATCAGTGCCGGGCCCTCTACGTTTTGTCATTTACATAAATGATTTGGATGCGAGCATAAGAGATACAGTTAGGAAGTTTGTAGATGATACCAAAATTGGAGATATAGTGGACGACGAAGAGGGTTACCTCAGATTACAACAGGATCTGGACCAGATGGGCCAATGGGCTGAGAAGTGGCAGATGGAGTTTAATTCAGATAAATGCGAGGTGCTGCATTTTGGGAAAGCAAATCTTAGCAGGACTTATACACTTAATGGTAAGGTCCT
>NC_057743.1:38418233-38461360 GCF_004010195.1 Chiloscyllium plagiosum | reverse complement strand
CAAAGTCTTTTCCCTGGAGTCGGGGAGTCCAGAACTAGAGGGCATAGGTTTAGGGTGAGAGGGGAAGGATATAAAAGAGACCTAAGGGGCACCCTTTTCACGCAGAGGGTGGTACGTGTATGGAATGAGCTGCCAGAGGATGTGGTGGAGGCTGGTACAATTGCAACATTTAAGAGGCATTTGGATGGGTATATGAATAGGAAGTGTTTGGAGGAAGATGGGCTGGGTGCTGGAAGGTGGGACTAGAATGGGTTGGGATATCAGGTCGGCATGGATGGGTTGGACCGAAGGGTCTGTTTCCATGTTGTACACCTCTATGACTGGAATAAGTGGAAGCTATAAACTGTAGGGTGAAGGAAGAGAATAAAATCACAAATACAAAATTATACAGATGTTCAAAGTCAGAAAATCAAAAAAAAACAAAAATGCCAGAAAAACTCTGGGTCAGGCAGCTTCTGCGGAGAGTCATAGAATCATACAGCACAGAAACAGACCCTTCGGTTCAACCAATCCACATTGACTATATTATAAACTAAACTAGCTCCGCCTGCCTGCGTTTGGTCCCTATCTCTCCAAACATTTCCTATTCATGTACTTATCCAAATGTCTTTTAAACAGTAACTGTACCTGCATCCACCACTTCCTCTGGCAGCTCACTCCATACACTAACGACACTCTATGTAAAAATTTTGCCCCTCACCCTTGTTAAATCTTTCTCCTCTCACCTTAAAAATATGCCCCCAAGCTTTGAATTCACCCAATTTAGGAAAATGGCCTTTATTATTTACCTTATCTATAGCCCTCATGACTTTATAAACTTCTATAAGGTCACCCCTCAACCTCCTATGCTCCAGTGAAAACTGTTCCAGCCTGTTTTTATAACTCACTCTCCATTTCTGACAACATCTGGGCAAATATTATTAAATCTCTCCAATTAATAATATCCTACCTATAACAGAGCAACTAGAACTGCACACAATATTCCAGAAGTGGCCTCATTCATATCCCATACAACTTCACCAGGAGATCCCAACTCCTATACTCAAAGGTCTGAGCGCAGTGAAGGCAAGTGTGGTAAGTGCCTCCTCAACCATCCTGTCAACCTGTGATGCAAACTTCACAGCGGGGTAAAAACAAGGACTGCAGATGCTGGAAACCAGAGTCTAGATTAGAGTGGCGCTGGAAAAGCACAGCAGGTCAGGCAGCATCCAAGCAGCAGGAAAATCGACGTTTTGGGCAAAAGCCCTTCATCCTGTCAACCTGTGATGCAAATTTCAAAGAATTATGCACGTGAACCCTTAGGTCTCTCTGTTCTCCAACACTACCCAGGATCATACAACTAAATGCATAAGTTCTGCCCTTGTTTTACAAAAATGCAATATTTTGCATTTATTCAAATTAAACTCCAACAGCCACTCCTCAGCCCCTGACCCAACCGATCAAAATCTCTCTAATCTTAGATAACCTTCTTCACTGTCCACTGTGGGCCTATTTTCACTGGAGCATAGGAGGTTAAGGGGTGACCTTATAGAGGTTTATAAAATCAGGAGACGCATAGATAAGGTCAATAGCAAAGGTCTTTCCCCTGTGATAGATAAGTTCAAAACCAGGCGGCACTTTTAAGGCGAGAGGAGAAAGATTAAAAAGGGACCTGAGAAGTAACTATTTCACACAGAGGGTGATTCATATATGGAATTAACTGCCAGAGGAATTGATAGACGTAGGTACAGTTATGACATTTAAAAAACATTTGGATAGATACACGAATAAGAAAGTTTGGAAGGATATAAGCCAAATGCAGGCAAGTGGGACTAGTTTAGTTTGGGAAACTTGGTCAGCATATACAAGTTGCGCCAAAGAATCTCTTCCTGTGCGTTATAACTCTATGACTCTGTACCACCAATTTTGGTGCCATTCACAAACCTACTAACTCCTATATTCTCATCCAAATCATTTATATAAATGACAAACAAAAGTGGACCCGGTACCGATCCCTGTGAAACACTGCTGGTCACAAGCCTCCAGTGCAAGAAACAACCCTCCACCACCACCCTCTGTCTCTTACCGCAAAGCCAATTTTGAGTCCAATTGGCAAGCTCATCCCAAATCCCACGTGATCTAACTTTACTAATTAGTCTACCATGCGGAACCTTACCAAAGGCTTTAGCAAAGTCCATGTAAACAATGTCTACTACTCTGCCTTCAATCTTTTTGGTTACTTTCTCAAAACTCTCAATCAAGTTTGTCAGACACAATTTTCTTTGCACAAAGCTGTACTGACTATCCCTAATCATTCTATGCCTCTCCAAATGCACGTAAATCCTATCTTTGAGAATCACCTTCAACAACTTACCCACCACCAATGCCAGACTCACAGGTTGACAGTTTCCAGGCTTCTCCTGAACACCCTTTCTTAAATAAAGGCATAACTTAAGAGAAACAGTTAACATTTCAGATCCTTAAATTGGTGGGGGGGGTGTTTGTGTTCACAATTGTTGCCAGACCTGCTGAGTGTTTCTAGCATTTTCTATTTTTTAATATTATACAAAAAGATGTGAGGGGACAACAAAACTAAAGGAGGTCATGGATGAAGAATATTATAAAGCCACAGATCGACTTTGCTTTCCGCATGGGGTGGCACAGTGGCTCAGTGGTTAGCACTGCTGCCTCCTAGCACCAGGGTCCCAGCTTTAATTCTAGTCTCAGGTGACTGTCTGTGTGGAATTTGCACATTTTCCCTATGTCTGCGTGGGTTTCCTCCGGGTGCTCTGGTTTCCTCCCACTGTCCAAAGATGTGCAGGTTAGGTGAATTGGCCATGCTAAATTGCCCATCGTGTTAGCTGCATTAGTCAGAGGGAAATGGCTCTGGGTGGGTTACTCTTCGGAGGGTCGGTGTGGACTGGTTGGGCTGAAGGGCCTGTTTCCACACTGTAGGGAATCTAATCTAATCCTTACAGCACCTGCTGTATTTGGCAAAACCAACACATTTAATTTGATAGGCATCCTTCAAAGGGTTCCCCCATTAACTAATCTGGCAGAAGCACACAATTCATCAGCATTTCATTCTAACCTGATTATGTCAATGAAACATTAAGACCAATTGCTTATCTCCACAGTTTTGGACCCTTGCACTTGAGAAAATATGAAATGTTTTCTTCTTACACTTTTTCTGCTTGTTTTCAAATTGCACAAGCAAAATTGTGAAATAAAAGATTTTCTTTGCAAAACAAAATCTTCTTGCAACTTTATCACATAGAAAAGTTAACTGTATATGGCGGCATAAATTGTACTTTTGTCTCCAGTACACACCTCTGCTCATTATTAATAAACAAGCCCTTCAAAATGGTGACTACGCACTGAATGACAAGCACAATACAATGCATTGCTGGTTAGTGTCAGAATAGATATTGACAATATTATGCTGGAGCATTTTATACAGTTCAATGACTTCTCTCACAGCATTCCATAAGTGAAATAACATTCCATCACAATGCTTCAACATGCAATTTTCTGGCCATATCGCCAGCACAATTTGTTTTTATTTATAAATTTGATTCAATTTTTAAGTCATCGTGCCTGTGTGTTACAGGCCTGAGAACAAACTACCTCCACAGAGAATTTTGAAGGGTGACATCACACTGTTTGTCTAAATGAATGGCTTATTCACTACTTTTGAGAAAATGCAAGAAAAATAGTCAGACCTTGCTTTGCACTTCTAATATGTATTCTGAATATTGTTATAAGATGACAGTATTTTCTGATTTTCTATGTCTGCATATTGGCAGTGTCTTTAGTGCTTTGAAAATTAACAAGAGCAGTGTTCAGCTTAAAGCCAAAGCTGTCAGCATTGATTTAAGGTTTCATGAAAGCAAATTTGATGTGAATTAGAGAAGTCTAGCTTTGATATGCAGTTAGTTACATTAGTATGGGAAGGACACAAATGTCATTCACAGTATCTTATGAAGATAAAGCAGACTACTTGAAAATGGTATGTTTAAGGTAAAATGGAGCTACCATGGCACAATAAACGGCTATCAAATTTCAATACATTTTCTGAAATGCTTTCAATTTTTTTTTCTAAATGACCTTTTAGTTAACCCCATAAAATGAAACTAAATTAACTCTTTAAGGACTACTGCAAAGTATTTCAGCATCTGTAGTTTCACAAAAGAAAGGCTAATCACACTGTTTTTGTATAGTTCTGCACTTTTCTATAATTGTTAAGAATTTAAAGAAAACCATGAGGATGTATAATGGAAAACAGACTTGAAGTATAGCTTTAGTAGTTAAACAATAGGAATCAATATAAACCATTCATTTCCAGTCATCTGCTTACACATCTTTTGTAAGATAATTCAGAAACTAGCAGTTTTTTGTCAAGTATATTTTTGGTACAACTTTGCACCATGAAAGCTGCAGATGATTCTGGAACTTGCATGAAAAGACACTTTAACCACTATATTTAAAACAAAGAAATTGCTACAGGCAAAGAGACCTAGGTCCACTCAATTCAACTTCTACCATTCAATTAGTCACATCATACAACCAAAATGTGCAGACTAAAAATGTGCAGGTTAGGTGGATTAGCCATGCTAAATTAGTGTGGGAAGTGCAGGCAAGATGGATTAGCCTCTGGAAATGGGGGAGGGAGGAGGGAGGTGAGGGACAGGGTAGGGGCTTGGGTCTGGGTGGGATGCTCTTTGGAAGGTCCATAAAACCATAAGACATATGTCTGCTCCGCCATTCAATCATGGCCGGTAAGTTTCTCAACCCCATTTTCCCAGTTTCTCCCATAACTCTTGTTCCCATCAAGAACCCATATATCTCAGTCTTAAATATATTCAATGCCCTGAGCTCCACAGCTTTCTGTGGCAGCAAATTCCACAGATACATCACTTTCTACCTGAAGAAATTTCTCCTTCTCTCCATTCTGAAAGGCCTTCCTTTACTCCAAGACTATGCCCTCAGGTTCTAATCTCGTCTACCAATGGAAACATCTTCCCAACAACCACTCTGTCCAGGCCATTCAGTATTCTTAAAGTGCAAGGGGCTCGGTGCAAATTCAATGGCAGAATGGCCTCTTTCCACACAGCAGAGATTCAATTATTTTCTAACAATTAGTTTACATGACACCTAGACATGAGAAAACCACAGTGAGAGCCAAGAGTTCAAAGCCACATGCTTCTCCATGTGTTGGAATTTTCCTGGATTCTGGAGAAGTACCAGAGGATTGAAAAACTGCCAATGTGACACTCTTCTCAAAAAGGGAGCGAGGCAAAAAGCAGGCAACTACAGGCCGATTAGCCCAACATCTATTGTTGGAAGCTGTCCTGAAGGAGGTGCTGTTGCCAAATTTGCAGAGAACAATAAAACATGTGGAAAGGTGGTGCGAGAGGAGTACAAATAATTTACGTAGAGATATTGATAGGCTAAGTAAATGGACAAAAAGTTGGAATATGGAATATAATGTGGGAAATGTTCATTGTGGAAGGGAGAACAAAAGAACAGAATATTATTTAAATGAAGAAAAACTGCAGAAAGCTGCAACACCAGGTGACTTGGGGTTATTTGTGCATGAAACAGAAGGCTAGCACACAGCTGCAGAAGATAATCAGAAAGGCTAATGGAATGTTGGCCTTTAGTTTGAAATATAAGAGTTGGGAAGTTTTACTGCAACTGTACAAGGTACTGGTGAGACCACATCTTGAGCACTATGAGCAGTCTTGGTCCCCTTACTTAGGGAAAGATATCATTTCATTGGAGGCAGTTCATAGAATGTTCACTAGGAAGATCCCTGGTATGGAGGGATGATGTTTTCAAGCAAAAGCTAAGAAAGTTGAGACTGTATTCACTCCAGTTGAGAACAATGAGAGCTGATCTCATTGAAACATATCAGATTCTTAAGGGGCTTGACAGGGGAAATGCTGAGAGGATGTTTCCCCTCATGGGAGTGTCTCGGACCAGAGGCATTGTCTCAGAATAAAGAGGTGCCAATTTAAGACTGCGATGAGGAAGAATTTCTTCTCTCAGAGGGTTGAGTGTCTTTGGAACTCCTTGTCATAGACAGCTGAAGGGGCAGACTTTGTGTATGTTTAAGGCTGAAATAGATAGGTTCTTGATCAGTAGGGGATTCAAGGGTTACAAGGAAAAGGCAGGAAAGTGGACATGAGGAATATTGGGTTAGCCATGATCCTATTTAATGGCAAAGCACTGAATGGCCAAATAACCTGCTCCTGCTCCTGTTCCTATTTCGGTCTTAAATCATGGTACGCTTGCTACAAGCCATCTCTCAAATTATTTAAAATACTCAAAACGCTACTTTCTGGAAAAAACCCAGTGTGCATTTGAATAAATCACTGTTGTATCGCTCCCACCATTGCCCTAGCAAGTCTGTTCCATTAAGTAATCACTTATCACTGTAATAATATTTTCACAGATTTAATATTAAATTTAGCCCCTTTATGCATGCTCTGATTTTCCTGGCTGCCCTGCTGAGTAATTTTGCATGGCCTATTTTATCTAGCTCCTTTAGAAAATAAAAAGCAACAATCGGTCCTCCTCTCCATTCTCCCTAATTTAGAATTTGCTGTTCATAAGGCAATGCCTTCATCCCTATAAAATCACTAGTTGATTTTTCTTCAGATTAAAATCTGTGGTTAAGGAAGGGTAGTTTTTTTTCACCATCTAAGGTTCTTTTACAAGCTTCTTGTTTTTAAGTTTAATGTTACTGAGTGCATATAGGAGACACAGTGTGCGATGGTTAGTAGATTTAGAGAGGATCAGGATCAGTCAAATAGATGGGTGACTGTCAGCAATGGTAAGAAGGTTGTTCAGAAGTCTTGTGTGGCTATTCCTCTCTTAAACAGATATTCCATTTTGAGTACTGTTGAAGGGGGTAGTCCCTCAGAGAAAAATAGAAGTGGCAGTCAGATCTTGGGCACTAAGAATGCATCTTATGTTAAGTGGGGTTTGTCAAGATTTAAAAGAATAATTGTTAAAAGGGCCTCTTCCACCAGGGACACAGACAGGAAATCCTGTGGTCATGGCTATGAATCCAGAATAGTATGTTGCCTCCCTGGTGCCACATTATAGGAATACACAATAGGGCAAATAAATCAATGGCTGAAGAGATGGTACAATGTGGAAGGATTCAGGGTTTTGGATTATTAGGATCTCTTCTGGAGCAAAAAGGCCTGTTCAAAAAGGTGGGTTTCACCTGAACTGGAAAGGGATCAATATCTCGGCGGGGAGATTTGCTAGTTCTATTTCTGAAGCATTAAACTAATATGAAGAGAGGGGTGGGGAGATTCCTAAGTAGCAGTGAAAATAGAAAGGCAGATGAGGATGGTTCGGAACCCAAAAAAAAAGAACAATTAGAAAAAACAGATAAGAGCAAGTCAGAATTAAACTGCATTTATTTCAACACAAGGGGTTTTACAGGTAAGGCTGATGAACTCAGAACATGTATGGGGTCATGGGACTGGGGCATCAGAACTATTACAGAAACTTTGCTGCGGGAAGGACAGGACTGGCAGCTCAATTCCCTGGTTTTAATTGCTATGGGAAGGACAGAAAGGGAGGCAAGAGAGGAGGGGGAGTAGTCTTTTTGATTAAGGAAAATATTACATATTGTATAATAAGATTTTATTTCAATGCATCCCCTTGAATCACAGAATCATAACCAGGAACAGAAAATAAGGGGGTAAGGGTGGTAGGGGCAAGGAAGAGGAGACGAGAGAGAGGGGCTGAGAAGTGAGTACTTTGCCAATATCATTACTGCTGAATCTTCTCACACAGAAAATTTATTGTTGTTTGCCAGAACATTGAATTATCTGTACTACAAATGTTAGATTTCTTACAATGAGGTTAATATTGTGACTGGGTATTTAATATATTAATTTTAAAAAAGTATTGTTTTGGAGGACCATCTATTTACTATTTTAGAAAGTAAGACCATCATCCTCCCTGCAATAATTGATTAGCTGGCAAAGAGAATGAGTGAGGTAAAAACAAGGACTGCAGATGCTGGAAACCAGAGTCTAGATTAGAGTGGTGCTGGAAAAGCACAGCAGGTCAGGCAGCATCTGAGCAGCAGGAAAATCGACATTTCGGGCAAAAGCCCTTCGTCTATTCCTGAAGGGCTTTTGCCCGAAATGTCTATTTTCCTGCTGCTCAGATGCTGCCTGACCTGCTGTGCTTTTCCAGCACAGCCCAAAGAGAATGAGTGGCTCAGGCTTAAAGCCACAGAGGTTCCAAGTCTCAGATACCACTTGTTGTTGGTTTAATCAATTTAAGCATTGGCATGAACATTACAACTGTCACAGAAACAGAAATTGCTGGCAAAACTCTGCAGGTCTGACAGTATCTACAGGGAGAAAGCAGAGTGAACATTTTGAGTCTAGTCTTCTGATGAAGAATCACCGGATCTGAAATATCAACTCCGCTTTCTCCCCACAGAGGTTGCCGTACCTTCTGAGTTTCATCAGCAATTCAAATTCAGATCTCCAGCATATATAGTTCTTTGTTTTGCTTTACATCTGGCCTCAGAGTCTCTCAATTTAGACAGGGAAAATTGGATATAATTATTTGATCATCAAGGCAGTTGGCCCTTCAGTTTTAATGGAAAAATGGACCATGGAGAAACCACAGCTTAGCAAGAAGTCAATACCTTGGAGAACAGTATTCCCCCAAATGCTCCTGAAGGACTGGAATGAAGAGAGGTTAAAGAGTAAAAAGATAATGCAAAATGCATTTGAATGACAGCTGGGAGCCTGATCTAGTTCTGAAAGAATTTTCCTTTACGTAACTCAAGGACTGTAACCACAAACAACTGATTTCACCTCCTTTGTGAGTGGATCATTTTCCAAAGATTCTCATTACTGCAATTAAAAATGGGTTTCTAAAATGGTGTGTGTATTTTATTTTAGAAGTGTGGAACTCAAGAGCACAAAACCATGGAGCACAGGAAATGCAGCATTTCACCCTTTAAAAGGATGTTGAAACCCTGCAATTATGGCTAAACCTGAGGTTGGAGATGAGTTTGATTGGAATTACAGTGTTGAAGGCAGAGCTGTAGTCAAAATGCACAGGAATCTGACATTGGTATCCTTGTTGTCCACGTGATGAGTGTAGGTCTAGGGAGATGGTGTCTGCCATGCACCTGTTGTGCCAGTTGGCAAATTAGAAGAGATCAAGACAATCTAGGAGGCTGGAGTTGATGTGAGTCATGACCAACCTCTCAAAGTACTTCATAATTATGGGATGTCAGAGCCTCTGGGTGGTGGTCATTGAGGCTCACTGCATGATTTTAATTTGGCACTGGGAAATGGTGGTCTTCTTGAAGCAGATTGGGACTTCAGAAGTTGGACAGTCAGCAGCAGGATTAGTGAGTAGATTAAGATTAGATTACATTACAGTGTGGAAACAGGCCCTTCGGCCCAACAAGTCCACACCAACCCGCCGAAGCGCAACCCACCCATACCCTCACATTTACCCCTATACCTAACACTACGGGCAATTTAGCATGGCCAATTCACCAATTAAGGACTAGAAAAGGCCATAGATGAGATGTAGGGTCTGCATTAACCAGGATGGACAGAGGCTGGACTGTGTGGGTTAGCAGGAATGGCGGCATGTCAAAGGTAGCAGAAAATTACCATCTCTTTTACTTTTTTAAAAAATTATTTGATTTTAAAAGAATTTCCATTCACAAAGACAGGAATTTAGCAGTACAAATAACTTCAACTTAGAGGGTGTTTTTTTTGTTGAGGAAGGCTTTAAAGAACTTATCTATAGCTATTACAATACTTTGTTGCCGGACATTGCTGGGACTGGAGGGTTTGAGTTAGAAGGAAAGGCTGAGCCTTTTTTACTGGAGAGTAGGTGATTGAGGGGTGACTTTAGAGGTTTATAAAATCATGAGGGCATACATAAGGTGAACAGCAAAGGTCTTTTCCCTAGAGTAGGGGAGTTCAAAACCTACGTCCTCTTGCTTAAGGAGAGAGGAGAAAAACTTAAAATGAACCTGAGGGGCAACTTTCTCATACAGACGGTTGCTCATATACAGAATGAACTGCCAGAGGTGGTGATGGATGCAGGTATAATTACAATATTTAAAATACTTTTGGATAAGTACAGGAATAAAAAGGTTTAGAGGTATACTGGCCAAATGCAGGCAGTGAGACTGGTTTAGTTTGGGAAATTTGGTCCACGTGGAGAAGTTGGACCACATTGTTTCCGTGCTGTGTAACTCTCTTGAATAGGAAGTTGCGACTCACTTACAGTTAGTTCATTTAAGACCTGATTTTCAGGAATACAAATGACTTTACATGAGAAGTTGCCATAAATAAATACTTCATGCTGCATAGTCGGGATAGCTGGTAGTTATACATAACTAGTCACTGTAGTATGTTTTTTAAAGGACTGTGGTAGAGAAACGTCAGTATAGGATACACTGAAATGTTCCACATTACAAACAAACAAGCTGGAACTACGCTGCCTGTGAAAAGAGAAACAAGAAATAGAAAGCAATGAAAGTGGGCAAGGAATTTTAAAAAATGGAAATCTCATCCAGAGAACAGTAGAACTTCAAGCTAGGCATTCCTGGAAAAGAAGTGGTAGTGAATTAAACAATCATACAATAATGAAGTACTGCAGATGCAGGAAATCAAATGAAACCAGAACCTGCTGAAAATACTCAGCAGGACGGCTGAGGAGGAATGGAGAGCGAAACACTGTTAATGTTTAAGGTCAATGGCCCTTCGTCAGGATAATTTTCAGAAAAGATCCATAAATTTGTTCCAGCAATGAGTCCCTAGTAAATTCGTATGTACAGTACAAGTAGTAACTGAAATCACTGGTCACATAAGGGAGTAATTTGAAGGCTGTAATCTAATTGCGGAGTTCAGATGACTGTTGGAAACTACTGGAACGACATCTGAACTTCTCTAATTCATTAAATAAGCAGTCATGATTGCTTTAAGTTGTGATTATTCTCAGCTTCATAATGCTAGACAAAGGAAATTTTGATGAATTGTGTCATAGTTGAAGAAGAAAGCTTTTAAACCTTCAACAGGTAAGCATTAGTTTTACGTTGTCTAACCACACAAACCACACTCATATCTGTGCAGTGAATACTATCCATACCCCAATTGCATCCCTAATCAGGAGAAAAATAAAAGAAACCTTTACTTCATTTTAACGGGAGTTATTTTGTTCATGGGCAGATCAGCAGAGTCAAGTCTGACATGGAACATGCTGTTGCACAGTAATAGATTTCTATCTTGGGTTTCTCTATACAATCATGTACTTTTAGTCTCTGTTTTCACTGCTTCATTACCTCAATGATACAGTGAAGTCCCAAAGCTTTTATGATTAATTAGTCCCCACAGTACGTGCTCCTTTCCGTTAAGGATTGCAAAGATTATTTAATATTACAGCTGCACTACAGCCCAGGCCTACTACCACCACAAGGGTTCAATTTATCTTTTGTAACAGGATTACAGGAATAAAAAGGTTTAGAGGTATACTGGCCAAATGCAGGCAGTGAGACTGGTTTAGTTTGGGAAATTTGGTCCACGTGGAGAAGTTGGACCACATTGTTTCCGTGCTGTGTAACTAATCTGTAGACCGGTGCCTTCAAAAACTGTAAAAAAGAAACTAGGATGTTATAGTCAACCTTAGTTACTACAAACCCTTGTGGACGAGAACTAACTTGTATCAGGTGTTTAATCTTCAAAGGTAGAGCTCGTCTATTAGTAGCAATGGGGCTACAGCCAGGACCACAGGAAGGAACTTTGATATATTACAACAGAATTTATTAAAACAATAATCAACTATAGGCTTAATGGAACACTAAAAAAATCAAGATTTGTACTGCGCCACACATATGAGGAATTTAATTGAATAGCACAATCTATCAGAAATGATTAGAGTCAAAGAAACCATGATAAACTGATGGCCTAAAGACACAGTCTCCATTGCAAATATTACATAAACAGTCACTTAAGTCAATTAAAAAACTATAATTCCATACATCTAACTTTGGTGTCTAAGAGCTGTATAAATCTATTTATGTTATTTTGTAAACATCAGAGGCTAAAATAATAAATATAACCAACAAGAAATATGATTTTATGATGCCTCGGAGTTTTCTTATTGCAATCACTGATCTAGTCATTTGTGAGCATTCTGAAACAGACTGCGCTGATTCTCTCCATTAGTTTTACATAATGGTACCTAAAATCAATTACTAATCAACAATCTGAGTCCATCCTCATCCATATATAGCGTTATGAAGGGCCTTCCATTAGTTTTTTTTGAGGATCTGCATTTAAATGTTTCTGAAAATTCATTAATGTGAAAGACTTGCAGATGCTTGGACCTCTTTGGACTTTAAAAACATTTACTGGATAAGAAGATTAAGCTAGGAAAATAACCAGAGGCTGATAGACTTATGAATTGTCTTGGACTTGTCTCCAGAGAAGTTACATTTCTGTGTTTCTAGCTGTTATGAGCTTTGGGGCTTTTTTTTGGATATTGTTGTTGGGTTGTAGCCTTTGAAGAGGAGAAGCTACTCATCTTTCCCACCTTTTGAGACAAAACATTTTTGAGTCCATTGAGAGAGCTGGAAAACAGATGCGACAATTCTCCTGAGAAGATTCTGGAAGATGACTTCTCGACACTACCTGAACAAATTGCTTCAGAAAAAATCCTAGTAACAACCACATGTATCCAGTTAGCACTATTCTATGTGTACTAGAATATCAAACCAAAAACCACCTGGAACATTTCATCTCTTGACCTCTCTCTACAAAAATTAATAATTATTTGGCCAAAGTAATTGTAATTGTCCCTATAAAGAAGCTGATCTTTGTACGGACGGCTTCTTTATTTTTCCTGTAGCTTCAAACCATTCCAAAAACAAGAAATACTTGAAACAAAGAATTTTCATTGAATATTTACATTTCTGCAACTATAAGCTGTGTATCAAAAATCATAGAATCATACAGCAATCCCACACAGCATGAAGAAGCCATTTGGTCCATCGAGTCTGCACCAACCCTCCAAATAACATCCCAACCAGACCCAGCCAACCCACCCTACCCCTGTGATCCCACAGTCGCTGTGGCTAATCCATCTCGACTACACATCCCTGGACATTACAAGGCAATTTTGCACTGCCAACCCACCTAACTTAACCTGCATATCTTTGGATTGTGGGAGGAAACCAGAGCACCCAGTGGAAACCCACACATAGACAGGAAGAGTGTGTAAACTCCACACAGGCAGCCACCCAAGGCTGGAATCAAACCTGGATCCCTGGCACTGAGACAGCTATGCTAACCACTGAGCCACTGTGGCGCCCAACAAATGCACCTAATTGTACAGTTAATAATACTGGCAAGCTCAGCAAATTTCACCAACAGGTGAACCTGAAAGAATGGGTTGGGAGGGGAAACAAGAGGAGTGGCGCCATTTTATTTTGTTGGACACATGATGTGCCCTCTGCTACTCGAATGCAAGTACACTGCGACACTGAATATCAGATTCCCCTGCATCATTGAAGCACAGCGCAATAAAATGTTGCAGTTATAAAGAGTTTCCATTTTCTGATCAGATCTACACAGAGCTTAAAACCAATTAAACATGAAATATCAGAATTCACAGATCAATTTCCTGACCCAGAATCCATGAGTGGAAAAGCCCCAACAGCACACTTTACTAAAGCCAAACAGCTAATTGCCAGCAGCCTGCATGCCTCTGACTGTCCCTGTTTCCTGCTTCTGACATACAGCAAATTTAAGTGGCTTTTAAGACACCGAGTGGTAGCTTTCTACAAATTAATTTCAAAGTCTGTGAAAAGATTTGTAGCTCGGATGCTCGTTGTTGTGGTTCTGTTCGCCGAGCTGGGAATTTGTGTTGCAGACGTTTCGTCCCCTGTCTAGGTGACATCCTCAGTGCTTGGGAGCCTCCTGTGAAGCGCTTCTGTGATGTTTCCTTCGGCATTTGTAGTGGTTTGAATCTGCCACGCTTCACAGGAAGCTTCACAGGAGGCTCCCAAGCACTGAGGATGTCACCTAGACAGGGGACGAAACGTCTGCAACACAAATTCCCGGCTCAGCGAACAGAACCACAACAACGAGCACTCGAGCTACAAATCTTCTCACAGACTTTAAACACCTACGGGCGAGAGTCGCTAAGACAAGCCAGGAAGTGGGAATCCTGTACCAACCGGCTAAGCGCCACATACAAACAACTCCGGTTCCTGCATGAATGCCGAAGTGGCAGATTCAAACCACTACAAATGCCGGAGGAAACATCACAGAAGACAAAAAGTGTAGATAATATCAATAACCACTTGAAGGTGGCAGGGCAAATTGATAACGCAGTTAAGAAAATATAAAGGATAGCTTTATAAACAGCAGCATGGAATACAAAAACAAGGAAGTCATGCTAAACATTTACAGGATCACTGGTAAAGGTCTCAGCTGGAGAAATGTATACAATTCTAGGCACCCCCGCACTTTAGGAAGGATGTCAAGGCTCTGGAGAGGGTATATGTTTACCACAATGCTACCAGGGATGGGGTGTTCAGCTTTGAAGAGATTAGAATAGCTAGGATTGATCTTCTTAGAGCAGAGCAGGATGAGAAGAAACTTAATAAGTTATGTTAAAAATCATGAGTGGATTTCAAGGACCAAGTCAGTCAGTAACAAGAGATCAGAGTTTTAAAATCTATGTAGGGCACATTAGGATAATTTTCTTCACGTATTACATCTCACATTTCCAGAATATGTGGTGAAAACAGATTTCAAATATTTTTGAAAAGACAATTTGTTACGTACAGTACTTGAAGAGGACCAGTTTACGGATTCACGAGTAAGTCGTAGGATGTGAAACTAAATTGGACAGCTCTTTTCAATACTGGCACAGACAATTGACTGAATGGTCTCCTGCGCTGAGAGACTGGATGATTCTATTATGTAGTCAAATAGTGTGCTGACACTCTTTATCTTACAGACTCCCTCCTAGTTGTGAATTATTATATTTATAGATAGTATTTTTGCAAAGTTGATTACATGCAAATACAGTAGTTATGAATTACAGGCAAATATAATTATTTACATCTTTGATGTAGATCTATGGATTTACAAAACAGTCACAATATAATTTATTGCTGTTCAGTTTGAGCTAAACACAGCAATGTTAAAAAAAAAGGTACATCTAAAGACTTATAGACCTTATTGCATAGCTCATAAATTGCCTGTCATCTATATGTGCTCACTTTTAAAGTTTCAGTTTCTATTCAGTTCTTATTCAGTTCATCTTATTAAAAAAAATGGCGAATAGCCTTTAATGGTGCTCCTGATATATCAGATAACACCATGTTTTAAAGTGATTGGAGTACCGAACCATGCAATACATACATTATATTGTTATATGGAATCTGTTTAATATATCCTATTCCTTTCAGGTCAGGAAGTAAAATAAGTGTGAATAAAAGCACACTGAGGTCACTTCAAATTCAATGTTATTAGCTGTGGGGCATCTGGCAATTAGAATGGACTTGTAAGCTGCATTATTGCAATTCAGAAAGAGCCAGCATTTTAAAACTTCTTTACCTTATTAATAAGTTGTGACATGTGATGGACCACTTAAATACATACCTAGCCGATCTCCTGTAACACTGTAAAAGGTTCTTTGCAGGATATGCTGTTCTAAAAAAACTAGATTGCCTGATTTTTAGAAAATTCTTATGATGGAATTGTAACAAATTAGATGTGAGGAATATTAGAGGCACACTGCGCAAGGCACGTTTCATAAGGAAGATTATGGGAGATCAGGCATAATTTTGTTCAACTGTAATAGGAGGGAAAATTTAAGAATATAAATGTGAACTTTATGGGAGGGTTTTCATTTCATCATTGTATCAGATGAAATGTTAAACAATCATTAAGTATTAATTATGTTGCAGTGGGAGACATTTGATGAAGTGGCAAGAGAAGACTGCCATTTGCTCTTAAACGTGACAACTATAAATGCACTGAATTACTTGAAAAACCAGAGATACATTCACCTTTCCTGCTGACGTTATGATTTATAGGAGAATAAAAATATGATTCCTTACACTAAAATGGAATCAGTTGAGTAGGTGACTAGCATGTCACTGAAATGGGTGAGAAGGGACTTTTGGAAGAACCATTAAAAATAGGAAGAATGGGTGACTATGTGGAGGGAGAGAAAAGATTAAGTCAGTGACAGACAATCAAAAGAGCTAGATTTGGGTCGGGAGTAAGAAAGTTAAATGTACAGTAAAGCTTTGCAATCACCTACCCCAAGGGACAAAGGTCAACACTGCACTTTTATATTTACTTTGTCATCCAGCTGGTAAAGTTAAAGGACCAATTGTAATGTAATAATAATGGCAAAAGCAAAGGACAGCAGATAATTAAGAAATTAAATAGAAATTTGATTAGATTCAGCTGTAAGAAAGTGATAAAAGTAGTGCAGCCAGGCTTGATGAAAACAAGCTGAAAATGTGTTGCTGGAAAAGCGCAGCAGGTCAGGCAGCATCTAAGGAGCAGGAGAATCGACCTTTCGGGCATGAGCCCTTCTTCAGGAATCTGCCTGACCTGCTGCGCTTTTCCAGCAAAACATTTTCAGCTCTGATCTCCAGCATCTGCAGTCTTCACTTTCTCCTTGATGAAAACGAGCACCAAACACAGTATTTTTATCATACTGAAGTCATCCCTCCAATGTTACACAGCCTAACACTCAACTGCAAACTGAATTACCCCATCATCTTTGATTCTTCATCTGGTAAAGCAATCCAAATGTTTATCATGCTTAGAGCAAACACAATTTTCTATGATCTGTTTTAAATTTCCTTTTCAGTAATTTAAATTAATGTTCTCCTGGTTTGAATAACAAAGTAATGTTCAAGTTAATTTTTTATATTTTTTTAATATATATATATATATATATATATATATATATATAAAAACATTGAATACTTTACATATTTAAAACAAACCTCCATCTTGTCACCCCTTCAATTTTCGTTCATGCTTATGTGCAACCTTCCAGCTCATTCTCTTTATCTTTGAAGGTTATTCTTTCGGTTTTACTCTGAATTCCAAAAACAGTGGAATTGGAAGAACAACTTTATTCGAAGAATCCACTAATGCTGGGTGTCTGCAAAATTCCCAATTCATGCATTTGCTATATACTACCAGACTGATTCCTGAACAGCAGGACTGACACAGGAAGAGAGACTGGATCGGTTAGGACTATATTCACTGCTTATAGAAGAACAAGGGAGGAATCTCATTGAAATCTATAAAATTCTAAAGGGACTAGACAGGGTAAAAATAGGGTGTTCCTGATGGTGAGGGAATCACAGTCTAAGAATAGGCCATAGGCCATTTAGGACTGAGATAAGGAGAAATTTCTTCACCCAAAAAGTGGTGAGCCTATGGAGTTCTCTGCCACAGAAAACAGTTGAGGCCAAAACACTGGAAGTTTTCAAGGAGGTGTCAGATGTAACTCTCAGGGCTAAAGGATCAAAGGGTTCAGGGAGAAAGTTGGAATGGTCAACCATAATCATATTGAATGACAGAACAGGCTTGAAGGACTGAATGGTCCACCCCTGCTCCTATTTTCTATATTACTATATTAAGCAAATGGATCAGCAATGTGGAAAGATTGAAGTGAGCTACCAATGACTGAGGTAATGATCTATTCTCTCGTCAACAGTTTGCTTTGGAAGATTTTTTTTTTAAAATGTTCTTTGGAAATCATCTAATATTTATTGTCCAATCAGTGTTGGGCTGGAATCACAGACCAGAATGGGTGGAAGTGGGCAAGTTCCTTTCCCACAAGAACAATTGAGAACTAATTAGGCACTGCCAATCACCTAGCACGTTTAAAGGGATCAGCTTGATTATATAAACGCAGAAACTACAGTTTGCTATGGTGATGTTTGATCTCTCAACCTCTCATTTGCTTGTCTATAACACAATAACCACCAGGTTATCATACCCAATAGCCCATGACAAGCAACATGAGTTTGACTGGGACAACACTACTATTATAGGACAAGCAAAACAGAGAACAGCCAGGGAATTCCTCGAGGCATAGCACTCATCCACAGATTCAAATCAATAAGCACATCGACCTGGACCCAATATACCGGCCACTGCGGCGAACAGCTGGAACTGACAACCGGAAGCGGCAGATACAAATCACTATAAATGCCGGAGGAAACATCACAGGAGCGCTTCACAGGAGGCTCCCAAGCACTGAGGATGTCACCTAGACAGGGGACGAAACGTCTGCAACACAAATTCCCAGCTTGGCGAACAGGACCACAACAGCCCAGACAAGAGTGCAAAGATGTGATATGAACTCCTTAGGGGATCGTGGTTCAAGTTTTTTTCATGGGATGTGAATGTCACAGCATTTGGTGCCTGTTCCTAACTGTCCTTGAATTGAGTGGCTTGTTATGGCATTATTGAGAGCAATTAAGAGCTAACCACAGTGCAATTTAAAGTCACATGTAGGCCAAACTGGGTAACAATGACAGACGACTCAGGATCATTAGAGAGCCAGATATGTTTTTACAATAACCAATGATACTTTCAAAGTGAAATGGGACCAGTTTGTAATTCTGGATTTATATTAATTAAGTTTAAACTCTACCTTGATTAAATGTGAACCCATGTCCCCAGAGCAATAGCTTGGGTCTCTCGATTACTAGGTCAGTAATGGAACACATTTTAGCAACATGTATCTTTGTAATAGAATTACTTTTTTTAAAGTCACTAATCAAAGCCTGCCATTAATCATACTAAGTATGCTTGAGTTTTAAAGATGCCTATGCAAGACTAGCTCAACATATAGCACTGGAATTATTAATAAAACACTTATACTTTCTGAGCGCAGAAGTATTAGGGGAAACCAACTGATGCCAGACACATCCCTCCAGTAATGAAACTTCATAAAATTCCTTACCATGGAGGTGGGAGTAATGCATAGTGGTATCAGGCAGTTCAGAACTAAGAGGTAACTAAATTCATGATCAAAAACATTTTTAGAAAGTCTTTAAAGATGATCGGGGTGGAAATATTTAAAAGGAGACCAAATTGCAGTAGTCATATAGTTGGAAGTTCTCTTCTCAAAGGTGGAACACAGGGAGAGGAATGTAAATATACCAGAGTAGGAAGAAAAGAGGCTATGTTCTGGTGTTAAACTTGAAAAGATAGTGAATTGAGAGATTGGAGCAAGATGATAGAAGGACTCAAATGCATTGATCAAGTAAATGTACTGCGGGACAGGGAATCAACAAAAGCCCATGAAAAGAAGCAATGAGAGCGTACATATATTTGTTTAGGATAGGAGTCTCAAAGTTCTGTAAGAACCTCAACCAACAATCTTGTGAATAAAGATCTCAGCAACAGCAGTCATGAAAAACACACAGGCAGGCAATATTCCAGATTTGGAAGTAGCAGCCTTCACTACTGAACAGTTCCCAGCAGTACAGAACTCATGCCTTCCAACGAAAAGATCATAAGCGAGACTTCAACAAAATCATAAGAACTTTTACCATCACATTATAATGCGCCAAAAACTACCAATATATTCCAGATTTTAAAATATCTAAAGAGGGACATACATCTCCCTATGTCACTTAAAAAGGGAATTCCTCCTACAATTGGAAAAATGTTTGCTCTGTTCCCAAATCCAACCATTCTATTGCCCCTCTGACTATAGCAAGGTTTTTTTTCCTTCACAGGATATGGACATTACTGAATAGGCTGCATTTATTGCCCAACTCCAATTGCCCAGACGGCATTTAACAGCAACCCACACCGACTGTCGTCTGGACGCATGTGTCGACCAGACCAAGGAAGGAAGGCAGTTTCCTCCTCTAAAAGACATTTGTGAACTACCTTTTTTTTCCCTGCAATCATTGGTCTTCACTGGAATTTTAATTCCAGATTTATATTGAATTCAAATTCCACCATCTGCCATGGCAGGATATGAACCTGGGTCCATGAAACACTACTTGGGTCCCTGGATTAATAGTCTAGCAATAACAACACTGGACCATTGCTTCTCCTTTGCAACACAAAAAGAAACTATACTTTCATTAATACAAATCATTGAGGTGACGTTTGCATTTTCCATCAGTAAATGTATTACTGCCTTTCCTCTGTTTGCAAACTTTATCATACATACTCTCTTTAAAAGAAATATAAAAAAAACAAATCAAAGTTCTGAACAGTATTGTCAAGATTTCATTGCTGCCAAATTTAAATTTTTTTCAATGAATTTCTTCCACAGTACAAGCAATTAACTTCCCAATAACCTACGTTCAAAGGCATGTGATCCACGTTCAGGCCTGACCTCGGAGCAATATTTTGCAGAAATATGACCTCACATTTAAGATTATTGACACATACATACTGCAGGATTGTCAACCACCATCTCTGCTCAACTTTGATTTGGGGTTTAGGAGGAAACAAACATACCTTTTTTCTTTAGGAAGGATTTTCTTGTTGCTAATGGACTCTGACGAACTCTTTGGTTCTGTAAAAATTTCACTGCAGTAGCAATCTGTGGATTGTGAGAAATAAGATACTCCATTCAGTTAGTGAAGATTAAAATTTTGCTGGTGTTCAACATAATTTATGACTTTGTGCATTGTGTTTACAAATCGCCATCCCAAAAGCAAAAATGCAGTGTACAAATCATATCAGCAAACTTTAACCAACCAGCATGTTTGAACTTTATTTGGTGAGCTCAGTGGTTAAAATCACATGTGTACCTTGCTATAAAATATTGTTCAAAAGAACTTAATCCATTATAGACTGGAATGGTCCCAGGGTTCATGCTCCATATGGATTAGCTGATCTCAGCTATAACCACAGGCAGGTCATTGCAATCGCCTTTATGGATCTTGGGTTAACAAAAGAAGCAGAATCACAGAAATAAGGAGAGAATAAGCTGCAAATACCCAACAGGTAAGGCAATATCTATGGAGAAAATAAATTTAAGACTTAGATTTATTCTTTTCCATATTTGAATAAGAAGTTTCAGATGTTCTTTCTTTTGATTTGATCATCTGAAACAAATTACAATATTTCATTTCCTTGATGTCATTTTTCTTCAGCCAGTAATTCCAATCCATCTTCCCATTTCTCTGTTATCAAGTCCTGCTTTATATAAAAATTCAGACTAGCTCCCAGGTTAACTTTTCCTATGAAGAAATTCTTTTATCCCTGTAAATTCCCCTCCCCATGGATACCTTTGTTTAGGGGTGTCTCCAGGATCTAGACCATGACCTCACTTTCCTCATGAGTGGCATAACCCTTTAGATTCTTGATTTTCTATGAAAATTGGCATCTACAAGCAAACGTCTAATGCATCTATTACACTCACCCCGCAACTCACCCATTTTATTTCATTTTACCATTATCGCTGTGCGATTGTTATTTCTACACTAACATTTCTGTGTCAGTTTGTGCATTCAGATTGACAGCTTTTGTCCAATTCTTGTTGCAGAGAATCTGCCCACTGCATTTTTTCTCATTTCAATATTTGCCCCTTCTACCTTACTCGTTTACATTCTTCCCTGCTGTCCTATAACCCCTCTTACATTATACAGGGTTCAAAATTTGTGAGAAGATTTGTAGCTCAGGTGCTCGTTGTTGTGGTTCTGTTCACCGAGCTGGGAATTTGTGTTGCAGACATTTCGTCCCCTGTCTAGGTGACATCCTCAGTGCTTGGGAGCCTCCTGTGAAGCGCTTCTGTGATCTTTCCTCCGGCATTTGTAGTGGTTTGAATCTCCGCTTCCAGATCGATGTGCTTATCAATTGAATCTGTGGATCCACAGATTCAATTGATAAGCACATCGATCTGGAAGCTTTGTCCTATGTAGTGTTTTGTGCAGTCCTTGCATGGGATTTTGTACACTACATTGGTTTTGCTCATGCTGGGTATCGGGTCCTTCGTTCTGGTGAGTTGTTGTCTGAGTGTGGCTGTTGGTTTGTGTGCTGTTATGAGTCCGAGTGATCGTAGTAGTCTGGCTGTCAGTTCGGAAATGGTCTTGATGTATGGTAGTGTGGCTAGTCCTTTGGGTTGTGGCATGTCCTCATTCCATTGTCTTTCCCTTAGGCATCTGTTGATGAAATAGCGCGGGTATCCGTTTTTGGCAGATACATTGTATAGGCGCTTCACAGGAGGCTCCCAAGCACTGAGGATGTCACCTAGACATGGGACGAAACGTCTGCAACACAAATTCCCAGCTTGGCAAACAGAACCACAACATTATACAGGGTGCGAATGCATATGTTAATAGGATGATATAGAAGATGATGTAACATGGACATCAGCAGTCACTGTTGTTGAGACTCAGACAGGAAGGAATAACCACATTTGAGAGATGGAATAAAAAAAGGATTCGATATAATAGAATTTTAATAAACAAGTTTACTGCAACTCCAGACAGTCAGACAATAGACCTTCTTCAGTAAGACAGGGGCAAAGATGCAGACTCAAAGGAGGGACAGTCTAGTCTAAATCAGCAGCCCCCTACAGCATCCGACTGAATCCTGACACCCAGATCCCATGGTAGGCAGTATCCATGGTATCAGCTCAAACCATCAATATTAGGACATTTATACAAGTTTAACTCGGATCAAAGCTACCTCATTTGAACAGTCTCTTTTACCTCGAAATCTGCCCATCAACCCATAGAATTCTCTTTAACGTAATTATAAACCCACAACAGTGCAAATCATTAAACAAAAATAACGGATGAGTATTCTCATTAATTTGAAAATATCTTATGGATAGATACCCGACAGCATCTGCGAGCACTTTTGTGAGTTAGCGAGCTTTACATATAACAGGAAACATGTGAGTTTTGATACCACAAAGCTGAACGTGCCCAGATGGAAACTGTTTTTGATAGATCCCTTAGAGGGGGAATTGTTGTGAAGTAAGGAATTCAAAAGTGCATATTTTTCATTACATATCTTCCACTTCCTTTTTGCTTTATCTGCAGACTGTATCTTGTGCTTTAAAGCCATGCAACACACAAGAACCTTATCACAACCGTAAACAAACCTGTCATTTTTCTAATTGCAATTTAGAACCTTTATTGAAAAATAGATGTCAACGTCAGCAGTAAACAGAAAATCAACTGCCAAATCTATGCAGTCCATTATGACATTTGAGCACATCCATATGATACAGGCTGAGTAAACAGACTTGATTAGATTTTTTTTAGGCAAGCTTTATATTACACAATGTAGTAGAATGACAAAGAGATATCATTTAGGAAAAGTTGTCTGGGCATAAAATGCATTACTCAATGCAAAGGAAAATTAAAGCAACTGTAGCCAAAACATTCAGTTCTGACACCTGTGGTCAGTCTGATTCAATTTTTAAAATTTTCTATAATTATTTAAAAGGTTTTGATCGACATTTTTTGTTTAAAACATAGCTGATTTCAGAAAAAGACTGTCAAATTGCAAGGAAGTAGTCGTTAGTAATTTATTTAGAGACACCTTGTTAAAAAAGGAATATCTGAAATGAAGCTTAACTACTGAAAAGCAAAGTAAACGATAAGGTTTTGAAACTACGAGTGTCCATCTTTGGAGGAGTACTTTACATTGCAAGTAAAATGAAAGCACTACTCAATCAATAGGTTACACCACAATTGTGTTTCAAGACTAAATTATTTCACCATAATGCTCCTTAAACTGTCAGATTTCTATTTGGATTTGTCATTCCTTTAGCTGGATATTTAACACCCAACTTCTTTTGGTCCCCACCTCCCCCATTCAACTAACATTTATCGAAGTTTGAAGGCTTTCTATTTGTAAGGATTTGTAATGGACTGCAGGAACAGAAGGAAGTCTAATTGGCAACAGCTTTAATGTAAACACTCTGTTCAACCCATCCAACCTCAAAATAAAACTCCACATATGTATTTAGTTTAGAGAATCATTTTAGCTGGTCCCCAGAAGTCAACAGATTCATCTGCAATTGCTCAAAAATCACAAATTAATGTACTGGATTAGTTAGATGGCAAATGTTGTTCTGAAATATACTCTTGTGTGAAGGATAGAATTTCTGAAGCTTTGATTGATTGCATTTCCTTTGTCACAGGAGGGAAGGGGCAAATGTTCCTGCTTTTGCCTACTATATTGCACATATTAAATTTTACTTTAAAACCAGTATAACACAAAATAGTACAGATCTGGAAAATAACTGGCAGATTATTAATGACAAACTATACATTTTTTTTAAAAAAGCTTATAAATGTCTAACACATGTTTTGCCCTTTGCACTGACGTCATGGCTGACTACATGCAAATTTGTCTAATTTACACCTGAATGGTTCAAATTTCATATCCACGAAACTGCAGCAAATTACAAACAAATATGTCATACACCAAACCATTAACAATGAGCAAGTGGAAATGAAAGCCACCAGTCATCAAGGTCAATGAATGACAAACTATAAGGGGTCAGTAAGCAACAGCTATTACTATTTTTTTTAAAAAGGGCAGTGATTAAATTGTTCAATTTGCTTTGATTAAACAAACCTATCCAGTATGACAGCCAGGAATGCCTCTTAAAAAACATTTCCAATCAAAGATCAATGACTACATTAGGTAAATCAGCCTCTCCGGCCTATCACTGGTAACAGAAGAATTTAAAATGGTTGCCAACATGTTCTACTTAGCTAGCTCAGTTGGCTGGATGGCTGGGTTGCAATACAGAATAAAAGCAACAGCTTGGGTTCAATTCTAGCCCCAACTGAGGTTACTGCAACTAATTCTTTTCCTCAATATCTTCCTTTGCCATCAGGTTAAACCATCACCATTCATCTCTAATGACAGAGTAGCCCTATTTTCCAGTAGTAGTTTAGCAAATTTACCTTTAACTTAAAAATGATTTTGCAGTATATTTGAAGAAAAATGCAACTAAATAATATGTTTAGTTTTTTTTGCTTTCATAGATCAGAGATACACAGCACGGAAACAGATCCTTCTGTCCAACTAGTCCATGCCGATCAGATGTCCCAAGCCACTATGCTATAACCAGATAGGCAATAAAGGTGTTCCTTGTGTCACATGCAGACATTTATTTACGCAGAAAGTATGACTGTAAAGGAACAAAATTAATCAATCTGCAGTTTAAGAAAATTTCAACAGTTTATTCTAAAAAAAGGAAATTGCTTCAATCTGTATTTCCATCCTTTTTTTCAACAGCCCAGCACAGCTCTAACCCTTCCTTTGGAAAGTTCAATGAATCATATTTAAATAGGTATCTCCAAATGTTAGTGGTAGAAATTCCCTGAATAATTTCAAATATTTTTTCCACAAACTCTTGAAATACCGAAACATTCAAGGCTATGAGCCTAGCACAAGAAAGTGGGACCAGTGTAGGAAATAGCATATTTTTGCAGCACAGACTTGATGGGCCAAAGGGCCTCTTCTGTATTGTATGATTCTCTCTTAAGCAGGTAAATGCTGATAATCTCTGTTGACGAGGTAACTTTGAACCTTCCATCTTAACCGTAACCCTTTTTCTTAAACTGAAAAAAGAAAGGATGACTTTGGTAAGAGAAATTAATGCAAGTCACACAACTGGATCATGACGTTACTTGGTAGTCTGTCCTCACCAAAAAGGTGTGATCACTATCATGTATATATTGCACATATTAAAATTTATTTTAAAACCAGTGCAACATGAAATTATACAGATCTGGAAAATAACCAGAAAATTATTCACTGAAAAATGCCCTCGCTCTTCATATTATCTATGCCGCTAATGACTTATAAACATCTATATAGTCACCCCTCAACCTCCTACACTCCAGTGAAAAAAGGTCCCAGCCTATCCAGCTTATTGTTAATAACTCAAACCCTTCATTCCCAGCAACACCCTGGAAAATCATTTCTGAACCTTTTTCAATTTAACAATATCCTTCCTATAACAGGGCAATCAGAACTGCACATACTACTCCAGAAGACACCTCACCAAAGTCCTGTACAACCTCAACATGACATCCCAAACCCTACATTCAAAGGTCTGAGCAACGAAGGCAAGTGTGGTAAATGCCTTCTTAACCATCCTGTCTACCTGTGATGCAACTTTCAAAAAACTATACACCTGAACCCCTCGGTGTCTCAGTTCAACAAAACTATCCAGGGGCCTACCATTAACTGTATGATCCTGCCTTTGTTTGTTTTACCAAAATGCAATAACTCACATTTATCCAAATTAAACTCCATCTGCCGCTCCTCATTCCATTGACCAAACTGATCAAGATCTGTTTGTAACCTTCTGCATTGTCCACTACACCACCAATATTTGGTGTCATTTGCAAACTTTACTGACCATGTCTCCTATATTCTCATCCAATTCAGTTATATAAATGACAAACAAAAGTGGATCCTGTATCAATCCCTGTGGCATACCACCGGTCACACGCCTCCAGACCAAAAACAACCCTTCACCACCACCCTTTATCTCCTACTGTCAAGCCAATTTTGTATTCAATTGGCAAGCTTACTCTGAATCAAATGTCATCTAAACTTTATTAATCAGTCTACATGCAGAACCTTGTCAAAGGCTTTACTAAATTCCATATAAACAACGTCTACCACTTTACACTCAATCTTTTTGGTTACTTCCTCAAATAACTCAATCAAGTTTGAGGGACACAATTTCCTTGCACAAAACCATGCTGACTATCTCTACTCAGTCTTTGCCTCACCAAATGCATGTAAATCATATCTTTCAGAATCACCTTCAATGACTTACCCATCACCAAAGTCAGCTCACAGGTCTATCATTCCCAAGCTTCTCCTTACCGCTTTTCTTTAAAATAAAAAGGCACATTAGCCACCCTCCAGTCCTCTGGCACCTTAACCATGGTTGTAGATGATACAATTTTTTTCTGCTAGGGAAGAAATTGCAGGGCCCCTCATGCAAACAGTAATAAAACATCACAGCTAACATTCAGCATTTAATTAAAGTGGACACACGCAGATCAACATACACATATCAAATAAATATGAAAATCCGTTTATCAAAAAAATTTGTAAACATATTATTTCATGTAGTTCTCAACCAAGCTCTATCTACGAATTCCCCAGAGGTAGAGGACTCAGTCAAGCCCTCTCAACCTGCTTCCCAGCGCAGGAAGGCCACTCATGAGCTCTGCTGTACACTGTCCCACATAAGGACAGGAACCTAGGTACAGGCCTGAGAGAAGCCTTGCAGCTGCAGTCCCTATTGGTGTAAATATAGGACAAGCAACCTCTCATTCATGACCTGCAGCCCAATAAAATGCCTACAAAGCCATCTTCACACACTGGTTGGGTCCATCACTTACTTCCATTCTGAGAGATCCCGACTGACAAGCCAGACATGACTGGAGCAGGACACCACCTGGGCTTTAGGAGGTGTAAAGCACAGCCTCAGAGGAGGGGGAAGCACTAACTAAACTGATGCAGCTTACAGACAGAATAATTAGTTAAAATGTGTTCCCATTGATCAAGATTTGATTTTCTCTGGTATACTATACTAACAATGTTATTACATACCAACACAATTCAATATCATGTATTCAAAGTAAAACCCATTGAAGCTGTTGGCTTAATTACTACTAATTTATTCTCATCATAACTACTAGCCTATATTTATAATTATAAACATTGACAATTGTGGATGTTCTTATTTTTATTTCTGAATGAGGCATTAGGTAGTCACTTCCAAAAGGTTCTATTTCATATTAGCTAGAGGGGTCAGGCTTCAAAGAAAACTATGCAGTATCTATACTTCTGCAAAGATTTGTTTCTGTAAAGGTGACCCTTTCTATCGAATTGATATATTACAGATTAGTAAAATCAAATTATTTTAGGAAATACTCTCATGTTTTATAGAACATTAATTTAAATTACAAACTGGTTACCAAATTCAAAGGCTACAAAACCTAAATAAACTTTATAAAAGATAGATGGAATGAAGTAACTATAAATTTCCATCTGTTTGCACATTAACAACAAAGCGAACACACACGCGCGCACACAAAACAATAATCATGGTGCTCCCCCTAGCTGAGGCTCATCTTCTCCTTTCAAGCAGAAAGCAGAATGTACCCAGGTGCTTTGAATCGACTGCAGCTATTGGGTTAGCTTATGAAAATGGCACTTTTTCACTAATGGCAATGCTCCTGCAAACCAATTATCCTGTAACACCTCAATCAATTATAACTCAATTCAGTTGTTTGTAACTGTGTCCATTTATAGTGTTATACATCATAATATCTCACTTCCTTTAAGGGGGCAGGGAAAGATAGGTTGTTGCTCAGTTAACTCCTCATTTGCCACATTATTTTTGCACCTCTCAAAGTTCACATAGCCTAGATAGGTTTAATCAAGCAATACTAACCAAAACAAAAAGGCATGTGAATGAGCTGCAGCTGTGTCATGTTCATATTTTGTTAGAAGCATGTTTGGTGAGTAGGATAAATTTATATTGCACGTATCACAATGCTGTTTCTTGGTCTTGCTCATCCCATACTTATATCGAAGGCCCAATTTTAATTATTGCCGTGAGTATCTACATTCCTTACATGACAATAAGAAAATCTTTTCAAAAAATTTCAAACTTTCATCAAACGTTTTCCAATAGCATCACGTTCTGCCATAATATCAGAAATGGCAGTCATGCAGGATACCTCTAGCAGTCAGAAAGTAACCACTACTGGGACCCAAATAACCTCCATCAGTAGTCTGCAGTAATTAATAACCATGGAATATCACAGGAGAAAGCTTTCATGGGATTAATGTAACTTTACAGAACATTGGAACAAAAGTTCATAATTTAAGGGCACATTCGCACAATGGCTAGTGCAAGCCTAGGCTCAGCAGTTATGTTCTCACCTCTCAGTTGAACATTGTAGGTTCAAACCACAAGAGAGTTCCAGAGACCTGTACACATAACTCTCTCTGACACCTCAGTGCAGAACTGTGGGAATATGCATTATCACAGGAGCTGTACTTTAGGTGAAAGGTTAAAATAGACTCATTCTCTCTTTTATCCTGGCATGAAGATCCCAGAGCAAAATACAAGGAAGATCAAGGCATTTCTCCCAGTACATCCCAGAACAGATTATCTGGTCATTCATTTAATTTCTATTAGTGGGATCTTGCTTTGTCTAAATTAATAACCACATTACTCCAATACATCAGTGATTACAAATCAGCAGCTGGGAAGCACTCTAATACATCCTGAGACACTAAAAAACATGCTTATTTTGCATAACAGTTGTACAAATAAATCCAGAGTCCAGGCCCAGACACTACAACAAAGATCTTTGAAGATGTGACTCTTACTCAGTTATATTTAATATGCAGTTTGAATTTTCATCTCCCAGGTATTGACAATGACTTTGATTGTCTGTGAAACTGAAACTCCTCCAGGTTAATGCTAAACTCGCAGTGCATCATAAATTACACTCCCCACCGTAATAAATAAGCAGAATGTTTTAAATGAAAGCTGTTGAGAACAAAGGTTCCAACTTAATGTTCAACGTACATATCAGTCAAAATTAGAACCAAGGTCTTAACTGCAACCTTTTAGCTCAGTCTTTCACACAGTCAGGACTGCACTGCTGAATTGATCAAAGTCCCACTCTATTGGGTGGAATTTGAAAGACGATCAGCTGGTGAATTCCACTGAAAGAAATCACAATCTCTGCCCCAACTTTTGGCCTAGCCACCAAGTATCAGAATTAGCAACAGTCTTAGATACTATTCACTCCCACTGCTGGCTAAAAATTGGAAGCAATCACAAGTGCTCTGTGGCAAAATAAAGAAACAGGATGTGAAAAATTCTGGTGCCAGCTATACTGAGATAACACGGCTCGGCAACTCATACTAACACTGTGTTATCTCCCCACTCAGAATCCCTTCTGAGATATAGTCAAGCTGTCATTGATAACTCAGGAACCAAGGAATAAAACAAGCGATGAATGAAAGCTTCTCAAGAAAAGAATTTTTGCCAAACTAACTTAGCTATTTTGAAAACCAATTTTTTCATGGCTGATTGAACACAATTTTCCTAAAATTATTAGCTGTTAGCCTAAATCTAGGTTATCTTTAGGATGAATGTTCAGACCTTCAGGAGGGTGCACAGGAGATTTGTCATTATGATGCCAGGGAAGATGATCATCAGTTATGTGAAAAGAGTACAGAAGCTGGGATTGCTCTTCTTAGAGAATAGGAGGGTAACAGACATTTAACAGAGAAGTTTACAAAAGAAAGTCTTTTTTAACACAATAAATAAGGAAAAAACTGACAGGAGTGCCAGTATCAAAAGACAAAGATTTAAGCTGGTGCATCTATTGTCAACTGCAACTAGCCACCAAAGCATAGAGACATGGAGATGGCCATCAGAGCCTGTGCACACGCAGATCGCCAGAGTCAGTGTAAATGCAGATCGCCATCAGGCCCATGTACATACAGATCAGCATCAGAGCCCATGCACACTCAGATCACCATCAGAACCCATGTACACCCAGATTGCCATCAGAGACAGTGTACACGCAGATCGCCAGAGGCCGTGTACATGCAGATAGCCAGAGGCCGTGTACATGCAGATAGCCAGAGACCGTGTACGTGCAGATAGCCAGAGACCGTGTACGTGCAGATAGCCAGAGACAGTGTACGTGCAGATAGCCAGAGACCGTGTACACGCAAATCACCAGAGACAGTGTACACGCAGATTGCCAGAGCCCATGTACATGCAGATAGCCATCACAGCCCGTGTACACGCAGATCCCCATCAGAACCAGTTTACATACAGATGCCCATCAGAACCCATGTACACGCAGATTGCCAGAGCCCATGTACATGCAGATTGCCATCAGAGCCTGCAATGATGAAGATGGCCCCTGTGACCAGACATTTGTTGTCAGTATGCTTCTACATGCACACATCAGCCTGCCATCTATGATGATGTTAGCTTGTTGACATAATGTGGATTGACACAAAGTGTACCATAGACCCACATAACAGCACAGAGACATAAACAGTACCACAGTTCCACAGATACAGACATATGACTCAAGGTATTAGCTATGAATTAAAATAAGATAAATTAGCATGAAATGTACAGAATTAACCCTTGGATTGATCCCCAGAGAGGTACCATTTTGCCTTAGATTCCGTAGCAAAACAGAATGCTGCATTTGTGGTATCTCAAAACTATACCAAAGTATCCTAAGACCCCATTTTTCTTGAATACAAATTATCTTAAAATAACATGTAACAGGTTTCCTGCCTTACAAATTATTTCCTGATGTTATGTACATCTTCCTGTGTTTATTTTGCTGGTGTGAATATACGGATGGCGCCATCTTTGTGACAGGCAGCAACGATATTGTAGCTTGGCAATGAGGTAGCACTGCCACACTGTGTTTCGGTGCTTGTGTGCAAATTGCACCACTTAGAATTGGCTTCGTTGATAAACAGAGTCTTAAGATAATTGGCAAGAGAACCAGATGAGAAGAATTTTGTTTACCCAACGAGTTATGATGGTCTGGAATGTACTCAATGAAAGGATGGTAGAATTATATTCAAAGATGACTTCCAAAAGGAAATTGGATACACACAGGAATTTGGGGAAATAGGAGGAGTAGTCCATTCGTTCTTGAAATGAAGAAAATTAGCAAGACTATGGGGAAACAATAGAGACGTGGGGCTAATTGGATCACACTATCAAAGTGCTGGCATAGGCGCAGTGAGTTGTATGGCCTCCTTCTGTGCTGTAAGATTCAATCCATGCTGAATTGAACACTTGAAACACAGGAAATTGATTCTACTGAATATAACAGTTTGTGAGCAATTCTGCAAGTTTAAACATAAGCCAGCACTTGAAACATTACACCTTTTTGAAAATTGCCTGAACAAAATACTACATATTTGGTTTCAGATAATCATTTCCAACTACCAGCATTTTTAAAAAAAGATTCCTCTAATTGACATTGACAATACTGCTGGCTTACAACATGGATGTTTAAGGAAGCTACATAAATTACTTCATCAAACCTGCAAGCTGTTTGATAAACTAATTAATCAAAAGATGATCAGTTTAGAAGCTATTACGTCGCTGCTTCAAGTAAAAAGCTGGAAAAAGAATCATTAGCAAGCACAGAATTCAGTCTGTGCAGATCAATTCATTTTACACTTGACTGTACATTCATGTAAAAGTACCTTTTATGCAATAAAGGCTCATAACATGTCTAAACCTTGTTATGCCAGTCTCAAGTTCCTGTCAAACGATAGTTTAAAAAGAATGAAGCTCTATTTTAATTAGCAGGATTCATGAGTGATTTGATAACAGCAGTAGTTGCTTGAATGCTTTCAGTTTGATGGGATATAGATACATGAAGTCAGCAGTTAGAACAGATTTGATGCTACTGGATATTTTCCTTTGCTCTTATATGTGACAAGTGATTATTGTCTGTTTAACACTTTCACCTTAAAGCCCCAGGCTTATTGTTATACAAGGAGCAGAGAGTGTTTCACCAATGCTCAAAACTTGTGGGTACAAATCTAAAAACTTCTGATTAAAGTATACAATCCCAACGTGTTTGGTAATTATTGGCTTCTAATTTCAAAGATTGGCAGCTATACAGAATACAAAAAGAGTATCAGATGTTTAGGTGATTAATGCTATTATAAGTATCAGCACATTGGTAAGTGACTCAGTGGGGTTTGGGGGGGGGGGGGGGGGGGGGAAGAGACAGAAAAAGTTAACTTGGAAGCATTTTGTTGAAGTTTTAGTCACATAACCTGAATTTTTAAGTACATGTGCCACATTATCATTATATCTTAATGTACACAAAAAATTAGTTGCTCTGGTCACAAATATTAAACAATATGCAACTCTGAACAGTCTATGGTTTTAAAAACCAATAGGGATCAAAATGGGTTCAGTGTGGTCAATGATTCTATCAATAAAGCTGCAAGCAAACACAACTTGGTGTGGTTCATTGGTACAGCACACTTGTATATATTGCAACTGGCTCTATTAACATTGACACTAGTGATACTCCCACTGGCAACAAATCGTATAAGATTACAACATATACATGGCACAGAAACGCGTTATCTGGCCCAACCAATTGATGTCAACATTTATACTCCTCCTGTCTTTCTTCAACTAAATCTGTCAGCTTAATCCTCTAATACCTCCTCCCTCATTTCCTTGTCTAGCTTCCCCTTAAATGCATATCTATACTACTCATATCAACCATTCCCTGTGATAGCGAGTTACACATTCTCAACACACTTTGAACAAAAAGGTTTCCTCTGAATTCCCTATTGGACCATTTAATGACTATTTTAAGATTAACAGCCTCTGGTTATGTTCTTGCCCACAAGTGGAGACATTTTCTTTGTATCAACTTCATCAAAACTTTCAACATTTTAAAAGGATCTATCAGGTCATTCCCCCAGCTTTATCTCCCACTCCACCCAACAGAAAAGAAACCCAGTCTGTTCATGCTTTCCTGAAATATGTGCCTTGCAAATCATCTCTGAACTCACTCCAGTGCCTCCACATCCTTTCTATAAAGTGACCAGAGATACACACAGCATTTCAATTGTCCAACACAGCGAGATCACTGCGAACAGCATCAACAAATTGAACCAATAACAGCCATTTCTTTTTTACTTATTCATTTGTGGGATATGGGCATTACTGGCTGGTCAGCATTTTATTGCCCATCCGTAGTTGCCCTTGAGAAGGTGGGAATGATCTTCCTTCCTGAACCGCTGCAGTCCACCTGCTGTGGGTCGACCCACAATGCCCTCAGGGAGGGAATTCTAGGATTCTGACCAGTGACAGTGAAGGAATGGCAATATATTTCCAAGTCAGGATGGTGAGTCACTTGGTGGGGAATTTGCAAATAGTGGTGCTCCCATGTATCTGCTGCCCTTGTTCTTCTCGATGGAAGTAGTTATGGGCTTGAAAGGTGCTGTCTGAGGATCTTTGATGAATTTCTGTAGTGCATCTTGTAGATGACACACACTGCTGCTATTGAGCGTCGGTGGTGGAGGGAATGGATGTTTGGTAGATGCAGTGCCCATCAAGCGGGCTGTTTTGTCCTGCTTGGTGTCAAGCTTCTTGAGGGTTGTTCAGAATTCCTGTAGCAACCAAATGTCTGCACAGTGACACTGTCTAGTGAAGTATCACTGGCCACACATGAAAGTTTTAAAGAAAGGAAACAAAACTTTTCAGAAAGAGGAAAAACAGGAAAAGATAACATGCAATAAGTGTCACTGGCATTAAGTCTAGCCAAATTCAGTCAAATGTGCCGAAGACTAGCCACCATCTGCCTTGAGCAGCCGGATTCAACACCAAGCTTATGCATTTTACCAGATGACATTTCTTTGCATTGTATAATTTTAGAAACAGTGATGAAAAATGTTTTACAAATAAAACTCCTCCATCCCAAAGAATTAATATCATATGATTTCATAGTACATCAGGAACTGATAATGTGCAGAATTATCACAGCTTTTTATGAAATCTTAAAATAAACTTGCTTACTATGACCAGCAGGTATTAGACTGCAGAGAAAACAAGCCAGTTTCTGAAGATATTCATTTCTCTCCTCCACCCCTCCATCACAAAATGGGTTGCGTCAGACATTAGGACGAATGAAAAAAAAATGTTCATATCCAACTCAAACCAGCCCTTAACAAAAACTCTAATAACCTCATCTTTGATACACAATGGAACAGGGCATGGTCGCTCAGTGGTTAGCATTGTTGCCTCACAGTGCCAGGGCCCTGAATTTAGTTCCAGCCTCAGACGACTGTCTGTGTGGAGTTTGCACATTCTCCCAGTGTCTGTGTGGGTTTGCTCCAGTGTTCTGGTTTCCTCCTACAGTACAAAGATGTGCAGGTTAGGATGGATTGGCCAGGCTAAACTGCCCATAGTGTCCAGGGATGTGCAGGCTAGATAGATTCGCCATGGGAAATGGAGAATTACAAGGATAGGATAGGGGGGTTGAGTCTGGGTGGGATGCTGTCCGGAGAGTCAGTGTGGACTTGCTGAACCGAGTGGCCGGTTTCCACACTGTAGGGATTCAATGATGACCTATTATCCACATCCTACACTGTCTATGATTTCCCTTGCTAAATGACAGGATACCAGTGGAAGACAGACCTGCTTGTTATTTCCATTTATTCAGCTGAAATAGAGAATCACCCACCTGACAACAGATTAATAGAAAAAGCTACCAAATTCCTACCTGTGACTTTCATTGGCAGAACCAGTCCAAAATCAAGTCAGTTGGATTAAATGCTTCAACCAATACCCTTTAGCTACAAATATCAGCACGAGAGACAACAGAATGAATCACTCTGCCACCTCCACAAAGACCAGGCAATCTACAACAGCATCTCCCTTTTTTTAAAAAAATTGAGTTAGTGTACAACAAAGAACAATACAGCACAGGAACAGGCCCTTCAGCCTTCTAAACCTGCACCAACACATTTTGCCCTTCCATATTAGGACTGCCTTCAGTAATAGGATCCGTATCCCTCTATTCCCTTCTTTGAATGAAAAACATGCCTCGCATATCTCTTTAAAACTTCTCCTGCTCCACTCCCCTCTCTGAACCACGTTACACACCGTGAACCTGTGTTCCCTAGTAATTGACTCCTCCACCCTGGGAAAAAGCCTCATACTTTCTACTCTACCTATGCCATTCACAATCTTATAAACTTCTATCAGGTCACCCCTCAACCTCGTGTTTTAGTGAAAACAAGCATCTGCAGTCATTGTTTTTCCCTCCTTGAAAACAAGCCCAGTCAATCTGACCTTTCTTCATAGTAAATCCCCCCCATACCAGACAACATCCTGGTAAATCTTTTCTGCACCCTCTCCTAAGCATCCATATCCTTCTGGTAGTGTGGTGACCAGAAAATGCTCTAAAGGGCAATGTGTGTTGAAGGTACAATAACCTTTGGTGTGTCACTTAACATGTACTCTATTAAGTGAAGGTTCACTGCATTGAATGCACCATTAAGGTACCTGAGCAAAACTGTAATCAACAGGTATCAGGGTCCAAACTCAACTATTTGGAATCATTCCGGACACGTAGGAAGTTGGCTGCGGTTATTGGAGGTCAGTCATCTCAGCTCCAGGACATCTCTACAGGACTTCCTCAGGGTAGTGTCCTAGGTCCAACCATCTTCAGCTGCTTCATCAATGACCCTCCCTCTGTCATTAAGTGAGAAGTGGGGATGCTCCCTAATGATTGCACAATATTTAGCACCATTTGCGACTCCTCAGATACTAAGACAGTCCATGTTCAAATGCAACAAGATGTGGACAATATGCAGGCTTGGGCTGACAAATGGCAACTAACATTTGTGCCACACAAATGTCAGGCTATGATCATCGCCAATAAAAGACAATCAAACCACCTCTCCTTGACATTCAATTGTATTACCATCACTGAATCCTTGACTTCTGTACTCGAAAAACATGCAACAATGAAGTTTACACCAAATAACTCAGAAAGATGTGTTTGGGGCCTTGGATGGTGAGGAGGGAGGAAGCAACAGGCAAGTGCTGCACCTTCTGCGACTGCAGTGGAAGGCTCCATAGGGGTGCGGGGAGAAGGCATAGACCAACATGTCCTGGAGGAAGAAATGCTGAGAAAGGAGGGGAGAAGAATGGGTGTTTGGCTGTAGTGTCCCATTGAAGGTGATGGAAATGGTAGCTTATGCTCCTCTGGACGTGGAGGCTGCTGGGATGGTAAGTGAAGACCAAGGGGACCCTATCATTGTGGGAGGGAAGAGAAGGGCAGAAGTGCAGGAAATGGGTAGGACATGGCTGAGGGCTTTGCTAACCATGGTGGGGGGAGATTCTCCGTTGACTAAAAATGATAATTTCTGAGGACCCCTGCAGAAGGTGGGATCATCAAAACAGATGCAACAGGAAGGTAGAATCTGGGAGAGTGGGATGGAGTCCTTACAGGAAGCAGAGTGTGAGGATGTATAGACCAGATATCGGTGAGAGTCAGTGGATTTGTAATGGATTTCGGTGACCAGCTAATCCTAGAAATGGAAAAAAAGATGTTGAGGAGTCGTCGTCAGAAATGGACCAGGTGGCAGCTGGTTGGAAACTGGAAGCAAAAATGACCAATTTTTTCAGCTCCAAATGAGAGGGGGAAGCAGCACTGATGATGTCATCAATGTGCCAGAAGAAAAGTGTGGGTGGGGATTGAAGTAGGATTGGAACAAGGAGTGTTCCACAAATCCACACCAAAAAAAGGCATAACTGGGGCCCATGTGAATACCCGTGGCCACAGCTTTAATCTGAAGAAAGTGAGAGGAGTTGAAGGAAAAGTTGCTCACAGAGACGGCAAGCTCGGCCAGGCAGAGGAGAGCGTCAAGGACAGTTCAGGCCTCTCTTCCAGGAAGAAGTGGATAGCCACGGGACTATTCAGATGGAGAATGGATGGGTGATAGGGATTGCACTTCCAGGGTGAAGAGGCGGTAATGGAGTCCATAATTGGCAGTGGCTGGAGATTCTGAAACTGACGTAAAGCATCAGAAAAATCACAGATGTAAGTGAAGAGGGATTAGACAAGGGGAGAAAAACATTCTGGATCAGTGGTGCTGGAAGAGCACAGCAATTCAGACAGCATCCGACGAGTAGCAAAATCGACGTTTCGGGCAAAAGCCCTTCATCAGGAATAAAGGCAGAGAGCCTGAAGTGTGGAGAGATAAGCTAGAATCCACATTGTTGCCCTGGGGTTGAAGTGTTCCGAGGCGGAAGATGAGGCGTTCTTCCTCCAGGCGTCTGGTGGTGAGGGAGCGGCGGTGGAGGAGGCCCAGCACCTCCATGTCCTCGGCAGAGTTGGAGGGGGAGTTGAAATGTTGAGCCACGGGGTGGTTTGGTTGATTGGTGCGGGTGTCTCGGAGATGTTCCCTAAAGTGCTCTGCTAGGAGGCGCCCAGTCTCCCCGGTGTAGATGAGACCGCATCGGGAGCAACGGATACAGTAGATGATATTAGTGGATGTGCAGGTAAAAGTTTGATGGATGTGGAAGGCTCCTTTAGGGCCTTGGATGGAGGTGAGGGAGGAGGTGTGGGCACAGGTTTTACAGTTCCTGCGGTGGCAGGGGAAAGTGCCAGGATGGGAGGGTGGGTCGTAGGGGGGCGTGGACCTGACCAGGTAGTCACGGAGGGAACGGTCTTTGCGGAAAACGGAAAGGGGTGGGGAGGGAAATATATCCCTGGTGGTGGGGTCTTTTTGGAGGGGTGAAAAACAACCTAATCAGTTTCATATGTAGAAATCAGTTCCGTGGGGCAGTAATGGGTCGGTCCTGTGGAATTCAGGGAGAAGGTAAAAGCAGACTGTATGGAGTTGGGGGTCTGAGCTTAGAGGCTGTCAGGGGAGATCCCCAGATGAAATGAGATTGGTGACAATCTTAGACATAATGGCTCGATGCTCATTGTTGGGGTCACAGTCTGGGTGAGACAGCAGGAGGTCCAAGAGCTGCTCAGCCTCCACAGTGCAGAGGTCAGTACACCAGACAACAACAGTACCATTCTTCTCACAGGCTTGGTTACCAAGTCAGGATTGGATCTGAGAACAGAGACTGCAGTCAATTCAGAGGATGATAGCTTTAAATGGGTAAGGGAGGCAGGGAAATTAAGGCAAATCGATATCACATCTGTTCTCAATAAACAAGTTGGGTGCAGGTAAAAAGCCAGAGGGTGGGGTCCAGATGAAGGGAGAGTGTTAGAGGTGGGGGAAAACATCAATGGTACAGGGAGAGATTCCAGTCAAAGAAATAGGCATGGAAGTAGAGACGACAGAAAAAGAGTTCAGTCATATGACCTGAAATCTGAGGGACAAAACTAAGACCTTTGCAGTGTATGGAATGCTCAGCAGAGAACTGAAGGTCAGAAGGGATAGTAAATATTTGAGAAGAGGTGGCAGTAAGAAAAAAGAATGGAGTTAGAGAGTTGGAAGGAGGAAGGTTCTAGAGGGTCGATAATTCTGAGTTGCATTTGCATTCCCTAATCCCTAAAAGAAAGAAAAGCATTTCTTTAGAACATTGAATGAGTCACAGGATGAAGGGGAATTGAGGAAAAGGCAAGCTCTGAGTCAGCGTGAGGTGGTGCTGATGGAGGGAGAAGTCAAGAGTTTGCAATTGGTGGCTCACAGCACTGAGTGCAGCTTTGAGAATGTGGCAAGAATAGATGACTGAATCACTTTGAAATCATCACACAAAAGATTGAAACTTCACACGGAATCTATGTGGGGTGAGTCTGACCCAGACGCAGAGGCAGTCACTGAGGATTGAAACGTGGCCATGGAAGTGAGTTTTGGTAAAGACTTGATCACTACAAGGACAGAAAGGTTAGAATGGAAATTCTGTTGGAGACAGGGGCAGAACTTCTTCAAGTTGGGCAGCCCTGGAAGAGATGTAAATGGAGCTGGGGTGGAATTTGGCCACACAGTCCTGAGTGCATAAGGAGTAAAGTAGGGGGATGAGTATGCAGCCTTGTGGGACACCAATGCTGAGGATTATGGTGCAGATTGACTGCAGGCTATGAGTCAGGAAGTCAAGGACCCAGTTACAGAGACGGGGAGCCAAGACCTAGATCTTGGAGTTTAGAGACGAGTTGTTTGGAATGATGATGTTGAAGGAGGAACTGTATAAGTAGGTATCTGATGTAAGTATCCTCGTTATCTAGACAATCCAGGAATGAGTGCAGGGACAGGGAGATGGCGTCAGCTATGGAATTGCAAACGATCAGAACAATGTGGGAGGCTGGAGGTGATGTCAGCCATTATCAACCTCTGGAACCACATTATAATTATGGAAGTCAAAGCCACTGTGCATTGGTTATTGAGGCAAGCTGCATGATTTTTCTTTGGCACTGTGATGGTGGTGACATTTTGAAGCAGGTATGACTTCAGATCGTAGTAAGGAGAGGTTAAAGATGTCTGTGAATACTCCCGCTACTGGTCTGCGCAACGTCTACGTGCACGGCCAGGGACTCCCTCCGGGCCAGTCGCCAGTCCGGGCTAAGAGGTATTTAAATGTCAGGATACCAACCAGCAGTATAACTAGGGCATTGCCAATCATCCACCAAATTCCATGATTTACAAGAGGCTGCAGATTCCATCTGAACGAGTAGTGAAGGTCCTAAATAGGTATTCCCCCTTCAGATGTATGCTAAATATCAAGGGTACAATCCAAATAAACAGAAGGAAGGATAACACAAAATGTATTTTCTTTAATATATTACATATAGGAAAGAAATGGGTTAATTAAGGTAAGTATATCATATATCAGCGCATCAGCAAAATTAAAAATAAGCAGCAAGTTCCAGTAGGCAATTGTCCGTTCCTCCTTAATCAGATTCTCAAGCTAAACAAGACTTGGCTGTGTAGTGGCAAGATCCAGAAGTTTTCTATTGAAAAAAGTGCCTACAGTGTGCAAAATGGTGGTAAAGGGTTAATTTTCAGTGATATAAAGACAACTTGTGCCATGTCACACTACAATGAAAGATAATGCAATTTGACAGCGTAACCACTCTCATCTATCGCTGGATCCTTGAGACATCCAGTTACTCAATGTGGAGGTGCTAGCATTGTTAATTCTGTGATCTAGAAGATTTGCACAAAACCTCCTGCTCAGTCCATGGTTATGCGTAAGGCAGCTAGTACTGTTATATAAATGTACCTGGAGGAGAGAAGAGAAAAAGAGCAAGAACCTTCTGCTGTGAAATAGCTTTTAAAGCCTCAACTGGAAGAGTTTATTTTACTTTCCCTCTAAGGCTATTGCACCACACACTAGTCGCTGGCTGAAAATACATGCAATCAATCCAAGTCTTTGCTAATGACAGTCTGGAGCCAACAATTAGAAAGCGCTCAAGTAAATAAAACCTTATTCCATTGCTCCTACCACCCTCTAGGAAAGAAAGTGTTTTCTGTTTGCAGTCAATTGGCTGAGTTCAGAAGCTTTCCACATAGAGGAAACCGCTACCACAAATCTGCTTCTGCTTGTGCGCTAGCACTATCATCTTTTTCTGTATCCTGCGAGCTTTGTATTCATTGAAACATTCATGTTCTGTGGAGGTTCACCAAAAACCACACAAGTAGTTTGTTTCACAAAACACTTTAGTAAAGATACACATTCACACCTAGTTCCAATGACAGAAAATTTGATAGAACAGGATGATTTACTAATTGGCATTCAAAAACATGGAAGTGTTTATAATTGGCTCCTGTAAGCCCATCTCAAAAAAGTAATATTTTAAAATGTGTAATTTCTATCAACTGAGTTCCACAACTGAGCTTTTCAGCATCAGTGAGAATAGTATGCAGTATCTATAAAGTTAGTACGCCATTAAAAATTCAGCTGCACTCCATTCAAGACAGTATGACTTTTACAAAGGTTTTTGCAGCGAGACTAAGAAGGTGGAAATAGAAGCTTTCCTCAAATCAGTGATTATTTATGGACTGCACTCCAAGAATATGGAGAATGCAAGGACCTGAATAGCATTCTTTGGAGGAGTAGCAAATCACTGACAAGGCTTCTGGATTTCCACGCTAACCTGCACATGTGCATCAACGTTTCCAACGTTTCCAAAGCGCCAACAGTTTCACTATCATTATAAATATCAGGCCACTAAATCTTTTGCATGTGCCCTCATATGTGCTCCTTAGACTGAGGAATCAATTAGCAAGAGGTGCTTAGAAACACAGAAATGTCAGTGATCTTTGAGCTAATTTAAGGTAATTCAATCAATCAATAAAACATTATTCGTAATACAGTAATACAAAATACCAAATGCACAAAACTTGTTCAACAAGTTGGCTTATCTTGCCTGATACACAAAATGAAAGGTCTGAAATGTCCACTCTGCTTTTCTTCTTCACAGATGCGATCAGACCTGCTAAGTATTTTCTATTCATAATTCAAATTTCCGGCCTCCATGGTCTTTTTTAAAATCTTCTAACCAGAATCACATTCTAACCAGAGTACCATCGTGTGGGCATTGCAAAGTCTTCGAAATCCTTTGCAATTTGCCGTAGCTCACATTTGAGCCTAAACGAAAATTAAATAGGAAAGGAAAGAAAAGAAAAAGAATGCACATTTTTGAATCAGCTTTTTCCTCTTTAGATGTCCTAAGGGGCTTCACCACCAAAATATTACCTTTCAACTGTAGTTACAGTTGTGATGTAGAGAAATGTAGAACCATGTTTCACACAGGAAAGTTACAACAACATAAGGACAAATTCAAAGGTTTTTACATCCTGGGAACATGGAGTTGATAATGCTGCATTTAGACTTTTGAAACTTAATTTGCTTACAATCTACATGAAAGGATCTTTGTTACAACCTTTGCTGGGCCAGAGTGCCTGGTAGTTCTCCATTTATTTTAAAACCTGATCAACTGCATGTACCTGTTTACTTTATCTTAACATCTACAAACTAGGAGAAGGATCCAAGACAGATAATCCTTGTCAATCAACTGAACCAGAGACCTCTCAACACAAAGATCTACAATGTTTGCTGATTTCCAAGAGAATCTTTGGAGAAACATGTAGCCCCATTCCTTTGCCCTTTCCTTGTTCACAGCTCTCTTTGGTCTCCTGGGTGATTTTCTCAGCCAGTCCCAAATGCTATTCCAAATTACTATCTTGACTAGGCACTCAAGAGGGCACTGAATGGATCTTTAGATAGTAATAGTATGGAGGGATATAGAGAAAAAAGTATGAGGGTGGCATTAGATAATACAGCTGGACTAGATAATAGAGTCAGTGGTGCTGGAAGAGCACAGCAATTCAGGCAGCATCCGAAAAGCTTTGAAATCGACGTTTCGGGCAAAAGCCCTTCATCAGGAATAAAGGCAGAGAGCCTGAAGCGTGGAGAGATAAGCTAGAGGAGGGTAGGGTGAGGATAGAGTAGCACAGAGTACAATAGGTCAGTGGGGGAGGAGATGAAGGTGATAGGTCAGGGAGGAGAGGGTGGAGTGGATAGGT